>NC_053023.1:485457432-485678308 GCF_003073215.2 Triticum urartu
CAACAAGTTGACGCCGAAGTGGGAAGGCCCTTACTGGGTGAAACGAGTCACTAGGCCTGGCGCTGTCCGCCTTGAGACCGAAGATTGCATTCCGGTGAGCAATTCCTGGAATATTGAGCATCTTCGTAAGTTTTACCCATAAGGCGCGGTTGCCGGAACCTGTTCCGGCAACCACCTTTTGTACAAGTATTGCCGCTGTTGCATGTAATCCTTCGTACAAAGCCGGGCGCAGATCCCGTGCATAAGTAAAGCACATGTGCTCCGCACATTTTGTCAATTTCATGCTTTCTATTTTTTGGCATATATGATCTGACACTTTGTGCAGCACCTACTCCACGGTAAGCAATAACGAGCCGTAAGGCTCCGTATCTTTATTTTCTCTTCTTTCTTCTTTCTCAAGGAAAGGAAGGTTCCCTCGCCCACAAGTTTGCCGGGGGGGGGGGGGAAGGAGAAGATAATGGTATGGACAAGGCGTCATTCAAGAAAGTTTCGCCTTGCCGGGAAGCAAACAACAGAAAAGTTAAGTTGCCAAAGTTTGAGCAATCAGATTTTTAAATTTTTTAAGTTATCCCCCTTGAACGACCGCACTTTGTATGGAAAACCTGTGCGCGGAGGAACCAACTCGTAGCTAGTTGCGCCCTTACTTTGTTTCGAGTCCGCTCAACAACTTAAGTGAGCTGCAACTAGTTGCGACAAGGTTTCTTGTCGGTAGCGGCACCGCCAGCAGGCTGCTGACGTCCCGCACTCAGCGCTCGCGGCTCGGGTGCCTGCACCGGCAAGTTCCCTAAAAGCGTAGGGCAAAAACATACAAAGGAAGGAATCAAGTAATGGGAATAACATTGCAATCATTACCCAGAATAGAGTTATATTACAAAGATAGCTTGTCGCGGCTCTAACAGATTGTTTTCATAACATGACAAATAGCGACAAGAAAAGAAGAAACAGGCGGCCTAGTCTATGCGATCGCCCTCGATCCTCTTGATCCCGCTCACCTTGTCCACAATGGGTGCGACAAGGGTCTTTAGCGCCTCCAGATCAGCATCCGGCGGCAAGGTCTTGAGGACGTTGGTGAGGTTGAGGCCCGGATTGCGGAAGGCCACCTTCACCAACACTTTTTGAAGAGCTCCTGCGCAGATCTTGCGCAACTCGTCGGCCAGCTGCTTTGGGATTTTCTCCCGGAGCCGCTGGAGGGCCGTCGCCACGCCTTTGAAGAACAAAGTGAGCTTGGCGCTGGGTTGGAGGTTCTCGTTGGAGGGATACCCGAGATCCCCCATCCCCAGCTGTGCCAGCTCCCTGTTAATATCTGCGATAGCACTCACAAGACTCTCCGTCCAGTGCTCCACATTCTCCCGGAAAGCATTCTGGGTGGCGGCAGCACTCTCCAGCAGCGCCTTGTCGGCCTTGATCTCCTCCTTCAAGGCCACCTCCTGCTCCTTGGCGCCGTCCAGCGTCTTGGTCGAAGTGGTCAGCTTCAACTCAAGATCCACGTTGGAGACCTTGGCGGCGCTGAGCTCTTTGCCCTTCTCGGCGAGATCGGCCTCCAGCTGCGCCACCTTCGTCTCCAGCTCCTTCTTGGCGGCCTCGGCGGCTGCGGCAGCATCCTCCGCTTGCTTGAGGGCTCCGCCAAATTTTTCCTTGCGCGCGGCAAGCTCCTCCTCGTGGGCGTCAAGGTTGACCTTTCGCTGCGCCAGCTCGCCCTCCTGCGCAGACAGCTTCTCAGCGGCAAGCCGCTGTTGCTCTCTGACTTCAGCCTTCTCGAGGAGGAAGGCCTTCTGCGCTTCGGCGAGTTGCTCCCGCTCCTCTGCCAAGGACCGGAGAGCTTCCTGGTGGAGACCCCAGAGCTCCTCCGTGCGCTTCTCGATGTCTGCTCCCGCCTTCGCGACAAGCGCCTCGCGGGATTCCAGCTTGGCTCGCCGCGCACGGTAGAGCGACAACAACTTCCGTAGTAGCCGCTCCTCTTCAGGCTCGTTGCTGCTGCTGCTCGGCACGTCAACCAGCGTCAGCCTAGCGGAGGTGAGCACCTCCCCGTCGAAGATCTCTCCCTCGACCGGCGCCCTGGAGCTTGACGCCCAGGGGAGGTTGATGAAGACGTCATCGCCGGCCTTCAAGTATACGCCTGGCTGGGGCTCTTCGGAGCCTGGCGCTGCGGCAGCGGCGGACGGGTCGGCGGTCGGCGTAGCGCCTGGCGCTCCTGCGGCCTCAGGACCGTCAGTGCGATCGCCAGACCCCTCGCCAGTTGCTGCGGCGGCAGCCTTGGCGGCCTCTGCGCCGGCGGGATCGTCAGCACCAGCTGCTTCTTCGGTGGCAGCGACGTCGTCGGCGGCAACCTCGGTCTCCATCGGCTCCGTAGCAGATGGGTCTGACAGCCGGAAAAGGGAGAAGAGTCAAGCAAACACCCAAGAAGATCAAAAGAAGAAGAACCCAAGGGAAGTCTTGCAGCAAAAGGATTACCTGTGCCGGGTTCTGCAGTCGTGGTCTCCACCGTCGGAGGGCCGCTGGTGCTGTCCCTTGCCGGAGACTTCTCCCTTACCGGAAAGCTCTCCCTTGCCGGAGGACTCTCCCTTGGCTCCTGGTGGGGCTGCTCTGCTCCTACACAAACCAACAGTCAGATTTCAGCAAAGACAGAGTATCCATGCGCACCTCACAGCGGAAAGCAAACCATATACTTACGCTGGGGGCTGCTCTGGAGAAAAGTTGCCGGGTCCGGCAAGGTTGTCTCGGGCGCACCTCCTGCTGTCGCAGTGGGTTCGTCCTCGATGACGATCACCGGGACCTTGGCTCTCTTCGCTGCTCTCTGGGCCAGAGTCCTAAAAAGGAACAAGTTCAGAGTAAAGCAAATGAGATACAAGACAAACAACAAGGATTGAAGAACTACAAGTATAACAAGAAGGTCTTACTCTTCTTCTTCCTCGTCGGAGCTGAACGCGGAGAAGTCGAAGTCCGGCTCGCGACCGGCGTGAGGAGGCGGAGGAGTAGGTTCCCTTGGCCGCTTGGCGGGAGCAGTGGCGGTGGTCTGAGACGACCCCGCTCTGGCTGCCGTCGCGGCATGAGAAGCGGCAGGAGTAGAAGCGGTGGTCCGGGAGGGCCCCGCTCCAGTTGCCGTCGCAGCGTGAGGTGCTCCCGCGGCAACAGTGCTTGCCGCGGTGGAGCATGTCACGCGGCACGGCGACTGTTGCCTCGCCTGCCGCTCCGCTACGTCACCGGCCTTGCGGAGACGCCTTCTTGGTGGGGATGGAGGCTCTGCTCGCGGCGAGCTGCCTGAAGACGAGGAGGAAGAGGAGTTGATTTCCAGCGAGCCGCTCGTATCCTTGGCGGGCTCGCTCGACTCGACGCCATGCCCGGCAAGCTCTTTCTCGCCGGCAGGCTCCCCTCGCTCGGCACGGCTTGCCGCCTCTGCCGCCTCTGCCTCCTCCACAGTGAATCCAAATTCGCCCGCGGCTGCGGCTGCCGCTGCCTCTTCCAGCCTAGTGGCGATGAGTGCCATCTCCGCATCTCTGGTGTAGCGGGTGAGGCTATCTTTCTCGTCGGAGCGGATCGACACTTCTACCAAGTCATTGAAGAATTGCTGCATGACGTCGTCTGCAGGCTCTTGCCAAGTTGGGACAATTCCATGCGAGTCGCACAGCGGCATCATTGCACGGATGCGGTCGAGCGCGCAGTTGTTGCACAGCGGAACGACCCCCCCGGCAACCTGAACACTTCGGGATGTTGGGGGTCATACTTGAACAACTCTTGGAGCATCGCGTTGAGCTCCAGAACAGTGAAGTTGAAGTTGAGGCCCGGACGCAGCCTCATGATATCTGCTGCATTCTTGAACTCCCAGGTGGGTCTCCCCCGTTCCTGCAGGGGGGTGATGCGGCGGCGAAGAAAATCTGCGCCAACAGCGCCTACAGTGAGCCCGGCAAGCCTGAGGCGTAGGATCCGGGTGACAGCAATCTTCAGCCTGTCGTCTTCCGGGGCCACGTCACTCCAATCGCTGCCGCGTGCTACTGGGGTTTGGCGCCGGGTGGTGAATGGCTGCGGGTTCTCCTCGTCAATCCAGCACTAGTCTGCTCTCCACTCCTCCCACTTGCCGCGGAATTCTCCCTCTAGATAAGTTTCCTTCTTGCCGGCCCTTGAGATCCAGGCGATTCCGCCGGATAAAGGCTCTCCTCTCTCTACTCGGGGTATGAAGAAGTGGCGAAAGAGGGCTACATTGGGATGGACTCCGACAAAGTTTTCGCAGAGATGTGCGAAAACTGCCATGGTCAGGACGGGATTGGGGGTGAAATCAAGGAGGTGGAATCCGTAGGTATTCATGATGTTGTAGAAGAATTCAGAGAAAGGCGGGCAGAGCCCGCAGTAGAAGAACAAGGCGAAGAAAGGGTATCCGTTTGGGGCCTTCTTCCAAGCGGCGGCGGGAAGTACCTTCGTGCACGGATGCGCTCGCGTCTCCGTCGACCAGAAGAGGTAGTAGTTCTCCCTCAGCTCCCTCGCGGCAAGCTTGGGGGGGGGGGGGAAGACTGCCCGCTCCTTTCGCAGCGCCGCAAGCCGCTGCGCCTCGGTCGACTTCACGACCTTCCCCTTGTCGGCTTTTGGAGCCATGGCGGAAGTAGTGGAGGAGGTCGACGGCGTTGGTGGTGCTGGTGGCGATGGGGGGCGGGGCGCTGCTCTCTTTCGGCTTTGGGAAGGCGGGGGAGCAGCGAAGATTTCCGAGATTGAAGCAGCAACGAGCGAATGGGCGAACTTCCCCTATTTCCCCTGCTTATAAAGGGGGAGGGGGCGGACGTTCCGCATTTCCGAATAAAGAAACCACCCACGATCTCTCCCACGACGCCGCATTCAACGCGTGCCGTTCGGGGAGGGCGCGGTGGATACGAAGAGAGATACGGCATAACCTAGGCCGCGCGTGCCTGTGCCCTGTTTTGGGCCTGGCCCAACAGCGCTCGGCACCGTGTATGGTCCAGGCCCGGGGGCTCCTGTCGGTGTACTAGAGTAGGGGTACCCTAGTATCCCGAACTTGTGCACAGGCAGTCGCAGCATCCCGCGGCAAGGCTTGCCGGGTGACTGCCAAGGTCCTCCGTGGTTCCTTTGGAGCCATTCAAGAACAAAGTATCCAAGCCAAGGAGACCTCTTGCCGGGAAGGCCAACCAAGGCATCTCAAGACCCCGGCAAGAGGAGCTTGCCGGGAAGGCCAACCAAGGCATCTCAAGACCCCGGCAAGAGGAGCTTGCCGGGAAGGCCAACCAAGGCATCTCAAGGAACTTGCCGCGACGCGCCACGCGTCCCGGCAAGGCCCGGTGAGCGACAAGCTCCCGGACACGACAAGACAACGACCGCGGCAAGGCGCTTGCTGCGGCAAGCCACCATTCTGTGCCCGCGCTCCAGCACATCCACCAACGTGTTGCTCTGGGACCCTTCCAGGCGTGTGTGGCGGGAGGCTGTGCAGCCAGCGGTGCACGGTGGCAAGCGGCGCTGACAAGATTGCCATCGTGGCGAGCGGTGGCGTCCCTGACGGTCCCTTTTGCACTATTTAGACGACGCAGACGGGCATTTAATGCCCTTGTCCCCTGCCGTCAGGGTTAGGTATGATACACTGTAGCAGGTAGCTGTACCTACTGCAGCACCTTTCCATTTTTACCCTTTGTCTCCGTTGCCACCTGTCGGTGACCCCTTGAGCATATAAAAGGAGGCCCATGCGCAACGTAGAGGGGGTTAGCTGGTTAGCTAGTTCAGAGAACACTCACGCTCGGTTTCGTTAGCCGCTGGGGTGTACTGTAGCACTCCGCGCTCCCGAGCAAGAACTCAATACAAACCACAAAGCAGGAGTAGGGTTTTATGCATCCGTGCGGCCCGAACCTGGGTAAACCACTCGTGTGCTTCGCCTCGATCCGCTCTTCGTGCGACCTCCGCCCCCGCCGAACCGAAAGGGACTCGGTCCGCCGGTCCCATAGGTGCTCGTGGATCAGTAGCCCGGCAGGAGGGTGGGGACAAATATAATCTAAACAACCCTAAACAGAGCTCCACAATTTTATATAAGGTCGAGGGGTTGACCCCCCACAATCATAGCTCCGCCTAAACACAACATTTGCATGTACTGTAGTAGTAGACTTAATATTCATGTTTCAGTTTCATGTTCATTTTAAATATTGAACTGAGGACCATGGATGTCTTACATTTTACTCCCTTCGTTCCTAAATATTAGTCTTTTTAGAGGCTTCAAATGGACTGGCACATATGGATGTATATAGACATATTTTAGAGTCTAGATTCACTCATTTTGCTCCATATGTAGTCACTTGTTGAACTCTCTAAAAGACTAATATTTAGGAATAGAAGGAGTATTTTTGAATTCGTGTCATACATGCATGGTTTGGAAAAATAGATGCACTATACTTATTGGATTGTTGTTGTGTTGGTGCGTGTGTGTCTCTGTGTGTGTGTGTGTGGTCATATGCTTGATACATACAAAGTTTTCTCACCTCCATATTGTTCGTCTTTTAAATTTGAATTTGCATTGGAAAACTTACTAGGGATACCATGAAATGTGAAATCCACGTTGAGATCACTATATCACAAACTCACTCTAATTCAACAACTCGTCATAAATCAATTACCATGTTGAGATTAGTATTTGCAAGGAAAATACGGGTATTGTAATACACATAGATTCGTTCAGTAATTTAAAATGTTCCTTTCGTATTCTCGAATGGTAGGACCCGACGGCGTACCAGCCAGACCTTGGCTCGTGTTGATCCTGAAAAACCGGGCTCGTGTCCTTCGGTGGCGTGCGTGGTACGCACATTAGGCAACCCCAACTAGTCGAGCCTCAGCGTTTCAAGTCGAAATATCTGGCAGCCAGAATTCCAGCCCTAGGAAATTCCCCTCATGTCCCCGGTCCATAATGACTACCGATGAACAACGGAGGGATGCTTTAGTAACTAGACAATGTTACCTACCGTGTCGAGCACGGTTCAATTCCCTCGGTCGCCGCTCGTCAAGGTCACCTGTCAACTGCATTGCCTAGTACTACTACTACTACTACTACACCAGGATGAGCACAGAATTGAGCCCGTTTGTTCGTGCCTAGTACTTGAGTTAATATATTAGGCAATGCACTGGTACGGAGGGATTATCCTTTTACTCTGCATATATAACTTGTCTGAAGTCTAACTAAGAAAAATGTTTGAACAAATCCTTTCTTAAGAAATACAACAGGACAGATGTATGGCTTGAAACTTTATTGCATGATGCAGGTTATGATATTGTTTCGAATCCTGGATCTTAAATTTCAGAAAATCCAAAAGTGAGCATAAATTCTTGAAACTAAGCATGGTCACGTGATATGGCACAAATATTACTTCGTAAGTTTCTTCTTGAATTTGAGACAAGCTGCTTATGACAAGTTGCACAAATGAAGAGCCAAGGTATTTTGGAACAAAGACCTGTCACGTTAAGGCGAACGCTTTCACTATGGAAACCATGGGCGTTTACGTGCCGCCACGAGTCCCCGCTTCTCATCGGCAGGTGCCGTCTGAGCAAGCGTTTGAGTCGACGGGAGGCGTGCGAGCAGACCGCTGTGCTGGCTGTCAGGGAGGCGTGCGAGCAGACCACTGTGCAGGCTCACCGGGAGGCGAGCCCTTTGACCAGGCTCCGCCACCCACCGTCGTCCCAACTACTCACACTTTTAATGTCGCCAGCACCGCAGTTTAAAATCAACCCCGCACTACCCGGTATCGCTACAATCCTCTCTCTTCCTCTCCGATTCTCCTGTCGTTAACCTCCAACTAGCCTGACCTAAACGTACACCATGCCGCATCACGATGGTCTGCCCTTAGTGTTCCAGTTTCCCGAGGAAGACACCCAGCCGGAGTCTCAAGAACATAAGGCGCTTTGGGACGAGCTTGAACTGGCCTTGCGGGAAGACACCGCGCCTTTCCCCGCTCCCGTTCCGGCTCCCTTCGCCCCGACTGCGCCAACGCCCATCCCCGTGGCATTGATGGGCTGGGAGCCGCACATTGTCGCCGAGCTTGATCCCACGGGGTTCCACGAGGTCCCCGCCGACTTTCACGCGCCCGTGCACCTGCCAGCGCATGCGCCTGCGCGTGCACTGATGCGCACGCCCGTGCCGGTGCCCGTGCACCTACCAGCGCATGCGCCTGCGTGTGCACTGACGTGCGCGCCCGTGCCGGTGCCCGTGCACACGAATGTCTCCGCCACGCCGTTGACAGCGCCTGTCCCCGCGCGGGTGCCAGTGTCCCCCTCAGCGGCATGGATGGCCGTCGTTGACCACTTCCTTGCACCAACGCCAGTCGCCTCCTCCCGCTAGTTGACTCGCTCCGAAGTCCAGAACATTTTGGCCTTCCTTGAAGCTAGGCCAATGTCCAGGAGTACGCCAACAACGGCGCAAGACGCCGCCGTCGCCGTCGGTCAGTGGCCCGATGACACACAGAGCATGGCAGAGGAGCCGCTTCCCACCGCGAGACGCCCCCGCTACCGCCGCATAATCTAAATTTTCCATGAAAAACGTTCGGATTGCCATGCTTAAAATCTGAACGTTTATCATTTCCGTTTATTTTATATCGATCGTCGTATAATTTAAAGTCGGAGTCAGACTGAACGAAATGTATGGTTTGATCGATTGAATGTTCTGCTAGAGCCGTATCACATTAAATATAAAACGTCATCAAGCCACATGTATTCCTTGTCATCCAATGACCTAGACTGCTTCAATGTCGAGCGCTCAACACGTTTAGCGTGCAGTTAATTTCATGCCAAAAATAGTGCTAATCACATGACAACATGCAAATAATATCCTAGTAGTTAATATCCGCATGCACTTAATATACTTCCAAATTAACGTGCATTGCACGTACACACTGACTAGTGATGCTAGTATGTGAAACTGGTGCCGTGACTTGTGAACGCGTCCAGATATGGTCAACGGCAACATCGCCCGCGAGTTCTTCCTGTTTGCCCGTGTGTCTAAACGCAGAAGGGGAGGAGAGAGAGAGAGAGCACACATGGAACCCACCAGTAAGTGAAGGCGAATAGTATTAAAAATAATATTACATGTTATCCATTAATTAGGCTGTGGTAATATAAAAACATTATGTGAACAAAGGGGGTACACCAAACATTGCTATTCTACGTATGTTGCCTATTGACGTGCGGCTTGAAGGCCCGGTCGCATGTTCGATCCTCGTCCTTTATTTTTTAATTTTTATATGGGTCCAAATTTGTTTCATGACATGTGGGCCCCTCGGTGTGTAGTTTGTAGCACTTTAATTTGTGGGTCGAAATTTGTTCCATTCCAAGTGGACTATCGGTGTGTAGTTTTGTAGCTTATTTATAATAATTAAAGAGAACAACATAGTTTTTTCAATAATACCATGGTGCGATGTTTAAGGAGAGAAAGGACGTGCAAGAGAGCGATGACCGAGCCAGAGGGAAATCAACTAGGGGAGTTGCGTGGGTTGCAACGGTGTTTGGAGTAGTTGTGGGCCGAATGCTACGAAAATATAATCTAAACCGACCGGAATGAATGCCTACACAAACTAATCCAAGGTTGGAGTGCCCCTCGCAATGTAAATAGCTCCGGATTTGCGAGGGACGGAGAGGTAGTAGCTTCAAAGCGTGGAAGATACGGTGTGAGAAAGCGAGGTCAATCGAGAGACATATAGATAGAGAGACAAAGTGAGTGTGGTCTGACATTCATTGAACAAATATATATGCTCAGGAGAGATATTGTCCGATTGAGCTTTTTGGCAAGGGTGAGGGCTGTAAGATAGAGCTTGAGAGATGATCCAGTCACAGACGTGTAGATATATTTTGTGAGTGGGAGGAAGCAAGGTCAACCGATCACATAGGGTCGCCGTGCGATCGAAAGAGTGAGACGGGTTGGAGAGAGTGACCTAGATAGACGATGTGCGTGAGAGAGTATACAATGTGAATAGGTCGAATTGGGCTCAAACATGGTGATATATCGTTTTTGTCTGAGAAAGAGCAAGGTCAATCGAGACATACAGAGAGAGAGAGAGAGATTGAGTGAGTGTGGCCCACCATGAGGTCGAAAGAGTGGCGGCGGCTTGGATGGACTGACCCAGATAGACAATCTGCGTGAGAGAGTATAGAGTGTGTCGATTGAGGCCCGAACAAGGAGATATATCATTTGTGTGTGTGAAAGAAAATGAGGTTAAACGAGACTCAGATAAAGAGAGCGAGATTGAGCAAGTGTGGCTCACCATGCGGAAGAAAGAGTGAGATAGTCTCGAGGGAGTGACCTAGATATACAACGTGCGTGCGTGCGCATGAGAGGTTGGGGGCTAGATAGGCAATGCATGTATTTAGCGTGAGAGGGTGAGAGGGAGAGGGGGGGGAGAGAGAGCTCGGCATGGGGTGCAATGGCTGGTGTGTGAGGTAAATACATTTGGTAACAGAGTGGAAAAAGGGGTTGTGTAGTTGAGAGACTTAGAGATCGAAACATGGAGAGAAAGAATGAACGTGTGTGGGAAACCGATAGCTTCCTAAGGTGGTTAGGAGAGGAAGATTGACCGATACAGGAAGTATGGAGCGCTTGCGCGTGCGGGGGGGGGGGGGGGGGGGGGGGGGGGGGGGGGGGGGGGGCTAAAAACAACATTTGAATGTACATAGTACGAGACTTAATATCGATGTTTCAATTCGGTGTACATTGTAAGATTTGAATCGAGGACCAGGCATACGGGTAATTATTTCGAATTCGTGCCATTCTAAGTTTCGAAAAGTTGACATTGACTCAGTTTGTTGTGCTATTTTGTAGGTCATATGTTTGAATCCATCCAAAAGTTTTCTCACTACCATGGTGTTCATCATATACATATGAATTTGTATTAAAAAAAGTAGCATGGATATAGTGAAATGCGAAATCCACGTTAGAATTGGAGATCGCTACATGACACACACTCTAATTCAAATAACTAACTACGTGACACACACTCTAATTCAAATAACTAATTATGTGACACACACTCTAATCCACGTTAGCGTGGGTACCGTTTCGATTTTTTTTTCAAATAACTCCTCATTAATTAATTTATAGTACTCCCTCTGTTCACTTTTATAAGACCTTGAAGACATTTCAGACAATGTGCAAAACCGTTCATTTTAAGTTGTCTGAAACAACTTACAGAAGTGAACGGATGGAGTATCTCATTTCGGATGACTAACTATTGCAAGGAAAACACGAGCATGGTAATACATACAAATTCGTTTGCAAATGAAAGAAGATTTGTCTGCATTCTCAAATGTAGGCGCACCAGGCAGACTAAGGTCATGTCGGGGTGGACGCTGCTTCAGTGCCTTAAAGGCAACTGCCTTTGGGTCACTGACATGTGGGCCAGCCACATGTTGGGCCCACATGTCATGGACACAAAGGCAGGTGCCTTAAGGCACCGAAGCATAGTCCTGTCGGGGTGGTCGCGTGTGTCGGACGGACGCGTAGCACCCAGCCACCCACCCCCCTCCCCCCCCAAAAAAAGGACGATGACAATATAAGTTCGCGCTTCCACGTTTCGGATTGAAATATCTGGCGGCCCCAATTCCAGCCCTGCAAAATCTCTCTTCTCCACCGTCCCCTTCCGCGCCTAGATTGCTCAAATCCCTAATTCGCTGCCACCCTCGAATCGCCCCTCATCTCGTCTCTCCCCTCATCTCGTCTCTTTCCCCATCGTTCTCCACCTCTGTGCTGGACGACGACGATGAAGACGACGGTCGCGCTTCACCACCACACCGGAGCTACCTCATCTACGCCCTCGTCCACCGCACCGGGTGGTCCACCGACAACGTCGGCCGCCGCAACTGACGTGCCTCATAGACACCGACTTCCACCGCATCAGGTGCGCTTCACCGACGCCCTCTCCCAGCTCACCGGGGCTACTTCACCGAGCACATCATCGCACCTCCGCCCCCCGAGGCCGTTGGGGCTTCACCAACGGTCTCGTCCACCGCATCGTAGCACTCCGCTGCCACTCAAGATCTGCATCCGTGCGTGGCGAGCCAACGCCAGCGCATCACCCTCAACGGCTCTGAAGTGACCCGCACTCTAGCTAGGCGAGCATGCCCAAACGCCAGCCCGAACTAGGTATCCACACATCACTCCCTTGTGCATTGTTCCGACGATGTTTAGATATCCTTTCACTGATCTCTTAGCTTACACGCGCTATGCAACTCTGACTTTAACTCTTATTTCTTCTGGAGATATCATCTGAAACAAGCAAATCCATTTTTAGCGAAGCATCACGGCGCTACGGGATCTGGCACACATCCTGCACACCCGTATAACCTTGTAAGTATCTGTCCTCCGGTATAACATCAAGGTCGATTCCTCTTAGTTGATCAACCATTCGTCGTGTCAAGAATGCAGAGGGGGTTGCAAGGAGCACAAGGCCTGCACATCCAAGCAAGTGGTAACATGGACTTGTACATGGAACATCCCAAGCGCAAGCAGAGCTGCAGTGAGCCTATACAACGAGCTAGCGTAAGTCCATGTATTTCATTTAATTCGTACTGGCATTCGTGTATGATTTGTGTGCAGTGGCTGATCCATGAATTCAAGTTACCAGGGGCGAACATTTAACTTAAAAAATACGAAGGCACTTGCACTCCGGAAATCAACATAACTTGAGAAATGTGAAGCTACATGCACTTTGAAAACCAACTAATGATCCAAAGTAGTTCAGATTATAAACACTAAATGATGCAAGCACCAAAAAACACAAAATGCAACATGGTGTACAAGGACTACAAACATGGTCTGTACCTGCTTGAATTATTCGTTCTCTGGCTGAAAATATCGAAGTGTAATTGCACGTATAACTGGTGCGCAAACTGCATATCAATATATCTATCCTGCACAAGTATGCCAATAGTTTCAAACAACAGATTAGAAAAGTATTTATGCTATGTTGTCATGATACGGGGACTTTCTGGTAGATGGCCTCGACGTTTCCTCAAGCTATGAAAATGCACTATAATTTGCTTGTCAGCAATGCCTGCAAATCTCTGTCTCTCTCAACATAGTAGATCATCATTAGACACTAAATCCTTCAATGAGCTTGCAAAATGCTTGCGTTAGATCCCTCATTAGACACTATATGTTCATCACCAGGAGCATGTAAAACATTTGCATCAAATCCTTCATTAGCAGTCTATTCATTAGACACTTCAGGCTCAAGAACATAATCAGCTTGTATGTTTGCACCGAAAACTTGATCAGATACATCAGATTCAGTCAGTTCAGTATTGATTGGGCTCATAGATTCCTTACATACAAGCAGTTTTACAACACCGTCAGGTTTAACTATTGGCCAGAAATTGAAGAGTTGAATTAGATATAATCAGGGATGTGATGTACCTACTCGTTGCGCATGCTACTCTTGCAAGCTGAGGTTGTCCGTTTGCGCATGCTCGATGCCATGCCTGTGCTGCCGCCGCTGCCTCCCACGCAGGCTACACCCAGGGTTGGATCTTCATCTTCTTGTCCTTTCGTTCGCTTGAAGCCCGGCGACCGCCCTCCAACATGGGCGCGAGGAAGTGTTGTGTCGGTCTGTCCAGCGGCGGCTAGGTTAGGAGCGAACCAGACTGGACACTGGAGCAAATGAATTGGATTTTTCCTGCTGTCGATCGATATGGGAGGCGCTTGTTTGGGCTGCGAGCCTGCTATAGGGCCTTCCTTGCACTTATGTTATTGGCCCATCCAAATTGAAACATTTTTCTTCATTTTTACATTGCCTGCTCATGCGTTGGGACGAACAAAACTAGCATGGGCCAACCTGGACGACTCAAACTAGGTGCACACTTTCCAGCCACCTGAGGAGGCCGCCCATACCAACCCCTATGGTGGCGTCGCCCCTTTTTGCGTGTATGATTGGATAGTGAAAAATATTCCAGTGGCGCTTTAGATTTACCCACAGAATGGTTGAATTGCTTGTTTCTATGAACTGAGTTCGCCAATAATGTGAAGGATGCCAGTCTTTTCATCCTATTGTAGATTGCTTAGATCTCGATATGCCAAAAGTAATCGCATGAAATATACAGTAAAAGCCAGTGTGATGTGTTTGGCTACAACTAGTCTGACTACACGTCCTCATATAACATATCAAGGACGCACCATCTTACCAGATTAACCATTCGACTTACCCATGCAGTGTGGGAAGAAAGAAGTATTGGGACTGCGTATCCAAGCAATTGATGCCATGGACTCCTTCGTACAACCTTGTAAGCGAACAAGAAGTTGAAGTGTGCCTGTACAAAGAACTAGCATAAGTTCAGTTACATGCTTCTCGGAATTTTAGTTAGCCACTTATTGCAAAATTGTTCAATTATGTTGTTTGGCTTAATTTAGTTTGCTACTGATTACATAATGGCATAGCCTGTTAATCATATTGTAGACTGCGCCTATCTATGTGTTTGATACTTACTGTTAAGAATTACCTGTTTGCCTTAATATAAATATCTACTTGTTTGTTTAACTGATTTGCTGCTGCAACAGCGGGTTACAATGATGTTAATAACTACTTTTCAGCATCCAATTGAAACTCTTTAATTCCTTGTTTGTTTAACTGGTTTGCTGTTATAACTCCCAGTTGAGATGTTTTGCTAACTTCAACTTTTCTGAATCCAATCGAAACTTTAATGGCAAAACAGGTTAGCCCAAGATCAAAGAGCGAGGTCCCCATGGACGTTGCATCATCCCACAGCAGTGGTACCAGCCCAATCGTGCATTATGAATTGCCAACTGCTGATGCTCTAGAGGCTAAACTAGTTGTAGAAAGAGATTCTGCTTCTGCACTTAGAGATGAAGTTGACATGTTGAGGAAGCAAACAGCACAATCACAAGCAGTACTCAAGGCAACCATTAAATATTTGGTGGATTTCAAAATGAAGCAAGCTGAGACTGACCAGATTGTTAAGGTCCTGAAGGAAAAAAGGAAATTAAATTCCTACTTGGTAAATCATAGGTGAAATGTTCTTTCCATAATTGAATAACCTGTGTGTTGTCTGTTCATGTAATCAATCAAACCATTTGTTTTAGAGATCATGTAATAATTGTTTTTTTGTTTTTTGGTTTGTAATTTTATTTGAGCACAAGTCTGTATTAATTGATAAGACTCGGAGACATTTCATTTGGATTGTTGTGCCAGACCTACAAATATGCCAATCGGGCTGAATGTGCATTCAACAATAGTAGTAGTATAGATGGACCATATGTGGCACGCATCGAAAAGGGCCAAGATGCTGGCTAAAAAAGGATGTTGTTGTAGCCAAAAAAAGTACAGCGGCCTGGCTTACGTATGTTAGTTGATATTATTGATCCATATACTCTATAAGTGTTTATATGTCTGTTAGTTTTGTACATTCTTGGTTGATTGACTCGGTATTTGAATCTTGATACATTGCTTGTGTACATATCTAAATGGGAGTACACATTATGTTGCGTGTGACATTTGAGTTGGACATGAAGTGTTCCAAATATTCGAATTCACCTTAAACTGGATTCTAGTTTCTGAATTTGAGTATCGAGATTTGTAAACCATATTCATATATGACAGTGGAATACATCTTTGTCATCCTTTTGAAGATATATAAAAACACATAGAATGATTTATAAAGATTCATATAGGAATACAACATGGATTCGAATTTAGTTGCCAGGGTAAACGTGGATGCTTATTGTCCCAAAATTCAAAAGAAGCAGCAAAATTTCCACTCCCACGTCGGCTGCCCGAAGCCAAGTGTTTGGGAGATGGAGATTACTGTCTACCCATTACACGGACAATCCATAGGCCCGATTTCCATTGCTCTAAATAGGGGTAGGTTAGTAACTTCAATTAGACGTGACACGACTGCCTCTGAGGCCATTCCGACATGGTGGGCGTCACACATGGGCGGCAAAACTCATTTGATTGAAGCTCGTCCGAAAGACCTCTGTTTCTCCCTCCATTCCCCATTCATGCACGGTGGGCGGCAAAACAAACTCGACTCGGCCGAAATCGATGTAGGCAAATATTTTCAAGGGGCAGGTTTGTAACTTCACTCAGATGTGACACAACCGCCCTACCTGTCAGCCCCATTCGTACAAGGGCGCCAACCACCCTCTCCTCCCCTGAAATCACTCTGGGCAAATATTGGCGAGATGCGAGATTACCGTCCTATCCCCAACCGACGAGACGTCCAAATTTTAAACGGGGGCTAAGTTCGTAACTTTCCTATATTTCAGACAGGCGCGTCCCAAAAACATGGTTCCCCGTACCTCTCCCTCCATTTTCCCATTCATACACAGTCCGCGCTAGAACACCCCATCCCCACACCAGCCTCCGTCCGCCACCCCATCCATCGCCGCCGTCCTCCACCACATCCATCGCCACCATCCTCCACCATGCCGGAGCGCCTACCAAGACCGCGTCGTCCACTGCTAGAGATGGACGTTTCTCATCCAT
Organism: Triticum urartu; assembly: GCF_003073215.2. NCBI lineage: Eukaryota > Viridiplantae > Streptophyta > Magnoliopsida > Poales > Poaceae > Triticum > Triticum urartu. The sequence continues at coordinate 485,473,887 of NC_053023.1, forward strand.
GGCGACGGACCAATAGCCTTGCATCGCGTCCTCTCGCTTCATCGACGTCGTCGTCCTCTTTGTCGGGGCCGCTCACACGACCTTCTCTTCCACCACAACGGGACTTATCCCCCAATGCACCCGTCTACCGTCGCAGATCTGCTTCAACGCCACCGACAGCCATCGCACCCCCGATGACTACACGGCACCGCAAGAGAGGTGGTACTTCATATCTCCTCAACTTTTTGATCTCAACTAGAAAATAGATCTTAACTTGGTTACTCTACTTTCTTTTCAGCTCTTAGAATTTAGTTCTTAGTTCGAAGCAAACAATGGATGCTAAATATAATTTCTCTGATTTGCAGCTTCAAATCTGCCATGGCACAGCCATAATACGGTTCAGATGTATTTCGGTAATCTTTAGTACCTCTAAAGTTCACAGGGTTTTCAAAATTCCGGCCCTCGGAACAGAAACTAGTCATTTTGGATTGTTGGTCGTAGTGACATTGACCCAGATTACTACTGCAAGCCAGGTTTGTTGACAATTTTACTTGTCTTTCTTATTCATTTGATATAATATCCAATTATTCACGTCGATTAGTTGCAAACAATAAGTGCTAGACAAACTTCTTCATTCAGATTTTGGACGGTCTCTTACTGCAGTTACAATTCTGCATAATTGTCCTAGTAAGCTCGCAAGTAAATGATTGATTCACTACATCTATGCTTGCCATGTCATATTTGTTGTCAATATTCTTTTAGGGTGGACCACCCTGTTTCTAAATACTGGAACCGTAGACATGAGTGAATAGTATTTATCTATGTGATCTCTTCCATCATGTGTGGGTAACGAACATTGCATTGTATAGAAAGAAAGTGTCATTTCCAGCTTTTACATAGGTTTCGATCTTTTACATGGAATACAATCTGCCTACTTGCTTTGTGTCGCACTACCAACACTCCACCCTTGAAGCTAAACATTACGCCACTCATAATTGCTTAGTTTATTTGTTCAAATACAAATTTCATATGATTCTAATGTTCCTACTTCAGTTTTGAAATGTGTGCCTGCCTGTTATAGAGACATAAGGGGTTTGTATTTCTGTGTGTGGTCTGGTCAGCACGGTTGGGGAGGTGAACTTTGCATATGTAGGGGTTTATAGGGAGACACTCTCCGAGTTGAATCCGCAATGCATTCCATAGATAATCTGACTACTTTTTATGTTTTCATGAATCTCAGATTCTGAACAGCATCATAATGATTATGAGCTTGCGCGCATGAAAAGAATAAAGCAGAACAATGCCATGGCAGTCAAACTTGGCATTAAGGGACTAAAATCAAGTCTGGATGCAATGCAATGCAAACGCTCTCCACCTACAGATTCATGCTCAGAATATGATCCTAACAGTGATTCTGAGCTAGAGGGAGACCTAAGTCAATGTAGCTCCCTAGTGGAGGAGTCAGAGGAAGATGCCCTATCTTATTCACCGATCAAGGTACTTGCTCTAACTTTCCAAGGTTACATTGCTCGCACATATCTTGCAACTGATGCTTTGCATTGCTTCTACTTTGTTGAACTGCCATTAGCTTAGTTTACACATCATGTATGTGAATACGCCCTGCCTATCCATTTTCAGTACATATTCCATCTGTCATCATACCATATTTATCCATTCAAATGTTATTCTTGTGTATCAGACGTTCAAAAGGAAGAGGGTAATTGCTGATCGTGGAGGAGCACAAGCAAAGTATTTGGAAAAGGTAGTGGCACCTGATAAATCAAATAGCCCATTAGGTGTAGTTGCAATATCACCTGACCCACAAAATTTCCCAACTCTAGCAGACTCTAGCCCTACTACACTGGTCATTTCTGATGCCCCAACTCAGTAGACCCCAACTGCAGCAAACAGTATGATTATGCCAGTTGACATAGCACCAGTTGTATGACACAAAACCCCCATTCCAGCAAAGAGTACACCAAATCCAGTTGCCAAATCCCTTTTCAAACCAGAGAGAGCCCTAATTGCAGTAAATAGGACCCCTGTTCCATTTCTTCCCAGTTTAGAAGACGAAGCTTATGTTGTTGTCAGGAACTTTGTGCACATCTTTCCTTCATGGAAAGATTATACCGCAGACACAGAACAATTTCCAGTCTTCCTCCGCAACTTACGCGTAAGTAATGTACTAATGCTAGTCATGGTCATTACTACATATGTTTCTGCTAACAGAAGACACAAGATTTCATTCTTTTAAATAGGCGAGGAGCAAATTGGATTGTGATGACGAGCAAGGGTTGGTTGCGCTTTTCAAGCACTCGTTGATGAAGTATCGTTCCTACCTAAGGCAAGCGCACTTCGATGGCAAGCCTTTGAACGATATTTTTGTAAAGTCTCTGGTGCTACATTTATCCGACGGTGACTAGAATAATCTTGTTACACATTGGTCTCAGCTATAGCGTAAGGTACTGTCTATGATATCACATCACAATTTGAACTACATTTCTGCATTTGCCTTAATGTCTCACTTGTACGAAAACTGTTAGCAGAAGAACATTCTTTCTCAAGGGACCACAGAATCTCGCAACTATACTGCACACTGCATTGCTCTTGTGAGTACCTCTTACCCTGTATGACCATACTTACTTTCATAGCTATTTGATTATGTAGCATCACTGCACATGTTAGCCTCGTAATCGTCCATTTGGTGGACATTATAAGATCTGTATGGACTCTTACATAAATTTAGAATCAACCCAATGCTTTTGAAGAGGTTTAGCTCTGCAGTCCTCTTGTAAGGACTGAACGTTGTATATCATTGTACTTACATTAACAGCTACTCCCTCCGTCCCATAATATAAGAACGTTTTGTACAGTACACCAGTGTTCAAAACACTCTTGTATTATGGGAAGAGGGATTGGTTCATTTTGTAGCATTCTGCATCTTATCTCCCTCGCCCACCATTTACTAAAAAAGATCAGATCTATATTTAATCTTACCAACAAGTAGAATACACAGACAATGCCAGTGTATAAGTGTAGCCCATTGCTCTTGTCAGTACATTTTGTCCTGTAATGCTTGTACTTCTAGGGATTGGTAGTTGATTATGTAGCATCAATCTGCATCTTATCTTCATTATCCTCTATCACTTCCAGTATTATCATATCTATAATTACTCTCTACAAAATGTAGAGTACAGGCAATGCTTATGAAGAAGATTCTATGCTGAAATTCTTGAGTTATCCTTCCCTTGACATGGAGAAGGGCATTATAAAGACGGTGTTAACTGTTAATGTAAGTCAGTCCTGCTAAAGCCTTTATCCTCAACTGCTGTTTAATTTGCTCATACTCCCTATCATTTACTGCTATTTAGTTTGCTGTTTCTACCAAAATGCATGTTCGTAAGAACCGTAAGTTCTAAGTTTTACTTGTAAAACCAAATTCCTTATTCGTACCATGCACATTACTTAATACTCCCTATATGTATGTTTGTTTTTGTGGATCTATAATCCAGTGTGTGGTGAAGCAGCCCACGTTTGCACCTTGTCATCTCCTATTTTATCTTACTGATGTGGCTGATGATATGAACAACATGCCATGCACATTATCCAAAATAGATACAATGATTTTCTTTTCCCTTCATCTATGCTTGTTATGTTGACATGGTAATCCAGTAGTGTGGTGAAGCTCCCCGCATTATGAACAATGCCAAATTATGCTATTGATATTTTGAACTTACTCTTTATTTTCTAATTTGAAATTGGATAGAATTGACAGAACAGTTATCATCTTTGTTTATACACATGCAAAACCTATCATCTCTCTGCTTTGTTTCAGGGTGATATGCCTGATGGCATGCACAAGTCTGCTGAAGGCTGTGAGACAAACCCAACATATATTGCAGCAAAGAAGGCAAAACATCTTGAAGATAGTGAGACAACCCCAAAGTCTTGTCTTGATGTAGTGTTCAAGTTACTTGAGACTAACAGTCAGACAAGCTCACAGAATTCGTTGTCTGAATCAGTTCGACTTCTTCAATCCCAAGTTCTAGCAGAAAGGCATTCTGCAACTCAACTTCGACTTGAAGTCCTATCTCTAAGAAAGATTGCGGAGAACACCAATGAGAACCTCATCGCTAAACAGCTACACCTAGAAGCTATGACCGACATGCTAGCCCGGTCTCACAGCCTTGCTCAGCAGCTTGCGCATCAGTTCCCCCGTAAGGCTAACCTTTCTTGAACTATCTTGGAAGTGGTCTCGGTTCAGTATTATTTTGTTACGCTGCAATGGTGCCCGGTTTTTGTAATCTGCTTCTTCGTTGCGCTTTATGATCACTGGTGGCGAACTTCGATGCCTAGTGGATGTAATATACCTTAAATCCTTTATTGTATAGTGTAGGTTTATTCTTAGTTACTATGCCATAATTTCTTTATTGTATAGAGTAGGTTTGTTCTTAATTCCTACTAGTTACTGCCATCATTCGCTATCTGAAAAAAAATCAGATGTAGTCGACCAGACCGAAACATTCGACTCTAACGGGCCAAGTTTTTAGCGGGCCACAATTGGGCTGGCCTGCGTCTTTCTTGGGCCTGAATGATTGGGGCCTTCACACATTGCGCCAGGCCCAAACTTACACCGACCTATATTTTAGTTGGGCCTTTTGTCAACCCAGCGCTTAGTTTGGCTCACGTAGCATTGGGCCATTAACAGGCTGAATATTGTACTGGCTTGTTACGGCCGAGATGAAACCACAGGCCTTTAGCAGGCCAAAATTCATGTTGGGCCTCAATTTTCACTAGTCGTCGATGGGCCTTCAGCATGCCAAAATGTAGACCGGGCCATTTTGGGCCTAGTTAGCTCACGGGCCGTTACCAGGCCGAAACATATCTCGGGCCTTAGTTGGCCCACTGATATCATGGGCCTTTAAGAGGCCGAAAGCTTAGCACAGGCATCAACGGGCCGAATTACGCGACAGGCCTTTAACAGGACCAAAGTCACGTTGGGCTTAACTGTTGCCACCTTTAGCACGGGCCGTTAGTGGGCCCGATGTCCCGTCGGACCATATATGGCCCATGGGCAGCACGGGCCATTCCTAGGCCGAAAGTCACACCGGGCTGAAATGGGCCCATGCCTACATCAGGCCTCTAATAGGCCAAAAGTCACTTGGCTGTAGTTGGGCCCAAATATTTGGCGAACAATTAATGGGCCAGATCTGGCTTCAGGCCGCAAATGGGCCCAAATATTGGGCGAACAATTAACGGGCCAGATCTGGCTTCGGGCCGTAAATGAGCCCAAATATTGGGCGAACAATTAACGGGCCAGATCTGGCTTCGGGCCGTAAATGGGCCTTTATTAAGCAGGCTGTTATTGGGCTAGCCCACTAGTACCTGATTAAGTTCTACGGGCCTTTGACTGGGCCGTCCTTTTTAACCTATATGGGCCTCTGTTGGGCCCAACCACGTGTCGACGTATCATAGGCATGTCTCCTCCAATGGACGGGCGACATCTGGCCCACTGACGAGCTGACAGGTGTTCCCTTTGGCCAATCAGAATTTTACAAGTGGAAATTTCCTATTGGCCAGGACTGTTAACGGGTTATCGGATCCAAAATCCGACCCGATAGCTTAACGGTGTTCCGTTACGGTGGATGCCACGTGTCGGTCACCCTTGACGAAAGCACTTCTGTGATGTGCGATTTATCGTCATGGAAGTGGACACTTCCGTGATGATAATTTTGGTAATGTCATGGAACACTTCTACGACAGCACAGGTATGACTATCTTGATTCTGTCATAAAATCGTCATGGATGTACATGCATGACAAAAAACGCGACCTACTGTGACAAACACGTATCATCACGGAAGTGTATTTTTTTGTAGTGTCCGCTATTCTCTCATACTCGTTCACCTCCTCTCTAGTTATAAAATATCTCCCATTTACCTAAAAGTTAAAGAAGGAAGGTGCAGGAAGGGTAATATGGACAGCAAGCCGTCGGTCAAAGATTAGTCGGTACTGGAGGGACTGTTCATTCCTCTCAAGAAACTGGTAGCATACCATAGCATTATAATCTAGAAAAGCAGGTGGTAACTCAATGTCATTCCCTCTTATGGGTACACCAAGATAATTAGCTAAACGGTTGCATAAACCCCACCAAATAAATCTACATCTTTAGCATTGAGATGTAACCTCCTCTTAATAATGCCCCCCAAGTTATATCGCTTATCACCTAACACCGCACACTTGAGGACACTAAGATCTGGAACACAAAGGTGGCAATGCTCTTGCTTACGATTAATGCATGTACCTATAAAGAGAGCAAAATAATCTATGGTAGGAAAGTGAATGCTCCCTATGGTAGCTTGTGTGATATTTCTAGTTTCTCCCACATTGATGCTAGCAAGGAAATCATTGTATTCAGCTTTGTGAGGCTCACTATGAATGCCCCATTGTGGGATTTTGCATGCAGTATTAAAATCTTCAAGGTCGATGGTATATGATTCATCATAAAGATCAAATAATATAGTATGGGTATTGCGCTTAGATGAAAATTCGAACCTTCGCACAAAGGAATTGGTGAGGAAATAGTATTGTCGGCACATATCTGACACGAAGTCCTCAAGGCCTGCATTTTGTACGTAAGCATCAAACTCATCCTTGAAACCTGCATGGACCATGAATTCATCCGACGACCATTCACAAGGCCGCACTTGATCTTCCCTTGGTGGTTCAAGGTCCAGCTCATGTATCGCGAGCCTCCGTGCTTGCTTCCTCGAAGAACCACCTTGGTACATTTTCCTAGACATTTCTCTTCCTCTGAAAAATTTCTGAAATTTTTAGTGACTCAAAATAAAAGTGAACAAAACTCAACAAGATTGGTAGTAACTACTCCTACAAGTGTCTAGAAGCTATATCATGCATCAAAACTACTTTGGACCATATAAATTTGACATGCAAGCTCAAGAACAGGGTCACCACAGCAGCAAAAAATTGAAATAAATAAAGCACTAGAACAAAAACTAATTGGACCATTGGAGGAGTCACATACCAAAGAACAATCCCCCAAAACAGTTTTGCAAATGGAGTTTTGCACAAGGAGATCGAAAATGGCAGCAAGATGAGAAAGAACACGGGTTTGAGCTACGGGATGATTTTTTATGGAGGAACAAGAAGTGGATGGGTGCTGGAATAAGTGGAGGGGACCCATGTGGGACCCACAAGGCAGGGGGCGCGCCCAGGGGGGTAGGGTGTGCCCTCCACCCTTGTGGCTCATTGGTGCATCCCCTGGTGCATGTTCAGTGCTAGAAATTCTCAAATATTCTATAAAAACATACTATATTTTCAGGGAATTTGGAGAACTTTTATTCTTGGGACATTTTTTATTTCATGGATAATTTAGAAAACAGACATAAAATACTATTTTTGCTTTATTTAACCTAATTAACAGAAAGTAAAAAGTAGGTACAGAAGGTTGTGCTTTCTAAATTCATCCATCTCATGCCCATCAAAAGGAATCCATTAACAAGGTTGATCAAGTCTTATTAACAAACTTTTTTCGAATGACATGAAACCAGGGAATTTTTGAATAACACTAAGTTACCTCAACGGGGATATGCATGCCCCCAACAATAAGAATATCATATTTCTTCTTGACGGTAGGAAGAGGGAATTCAAAACCTCCAATAGTAATAGTTGAAAATTTTCCAATAGAATTGATACTATGAACTTGAGGTTGTTTCTTCGGAAAATGTACCATATGCTTATTACCATTAACATGAAAAGTGGCATTGCCTTTGTTTCAATCAATAACATCCCCTGCAGTATTCAAAAAGGGTCTACCAAGGATAATCGACATATTGTCGTCCTCGGGAATATCAAGAATAACAAAGTCCGTTAAGATAGTCATGTTTGCAACCACAACAGGCACATCCTCACAAATACCGATGGGTATAGTGGTTGATTTATCAGCCATTTGCAAGGAAATTTCATTAGGTGTCAACTTATTCAATTCAAGTCTATGGTATAAGGAGAAAGGCATAACACTAACACCGGCTCCAAGATCACATAAAGCAGTTTTAACATAGTTTCTTTTAATGGAGCATGGTATAGTTGGTACTCCTGGATCTCCAAGTTTCTTTGGTATTCCACCCTTAAAAGTATAATTAGCGAGCATGGTGGAAATTTCAGCCTCCGGTATCTTTCTTTTATCTGTAAAAATATCTTTCATATACTTATCATAAGGAGGCATTTTAAGCATATCAGTCAAACGCATATGCAAAAAGATAGGTCTAATCATTTCAGCAAAGCACTCAAAATCATCATCATCGTTTTTCTTGGATGGATTAGGATGAAAGGGCATGGGTTTTTGAACCCATGGTTCTCTTTCTCTACCATGTTTCCTAGCAACAAAGTTTCTCTTATCATAACGTTGATTCTTTGATAGTGGGTTATCAAGATCAACAACAGGTTCAATCTCTACATCATTATCATTACTAGGTTGAGCATCAACATGAACATCATCATTAACATTATCAGTAGGTTCATGTTCATCACCAGATTGTGTCTCAGCATCAGAAATAGAAATATCATTGGGATTCTCAGGTGTGTCTATAATAGGTTCACTAGAAGCATGCAAAGTCCTATCAGTTTTGTTTTTCATTTTATTACTAGGACTAGGTGCATCAGTATTAATTCTCCGAGAATCTTGCTCAACTCTCTTAGGATGACCCTCGGGATACAAAGGTTCCTGGGTCATCTTACCACCTCTAGTCATAACCCTAACAACATTATCATTGTTCTTACTATTCAACTCAGTAAGCAAATCATCATGTGCCTTAAGTACTAGTTCTACTTGAGTTGTAACCATGGAAGCATGTTTACTAATAAGCTTAAGATCATTAACGGTTCTACTCATATAATCACCCAAGTGGTTGATACGTCTCCAACGTATCTATAATTTATGAAGTATTCATGTTGATATATTACCATTCTTGAATGTTTTACAATCATTTTACAGCAACTTTATATCATTTTTGGGACTAACTTACTGACCCAGTGCCCAGTGCCAGTTGCTATTTTTTTGCTTGTTTTTTACATCGCAGGAAATCAATATCAAATGGAGTCCAAACACCGCAAAACTTTTTGGAGATTTTTTTTATGGACCAGAACACCCAAGATGGGCCAGAGCAGCACTTGGGGTGCCCCGAGGGGGGCACAACCCACCAGGGCGCGCCTGGGGGCCCAGGCGCCCCCAGATGGGTTGTGCCCACCTCGGTGGCTGATTGCTCTCTGACTATAGCGCCAGAAAAGCTCATGTGTGCTAGGACTACATCGGTATTCCCCCAAAGAGGAAGGGATGATGCAGCACAACGACGGTAGGTATTTCCCTCAGTGAAGAAACCAAGGTTATCGAACCAATAGAAGAACCAAGCAACATAACGTAAACAACACCTGCACACAAATAACAACACATCGCAACCCGACGTGTTAAAGGGGTTGTCAATCCCTTTCGGGTAACGATGCCAGAAATTTGTAGTAGATTGAAATAATATATCGCAAATAAAATAAAGTGCAGCAAAGTATTTTTGTATTTTTGGTTTAATAGATCTGAATAAAAATGCAAAGGAAAAGTAGATCGCAAGCAAATATATAAGGAAGAAGACCCGAGGGCTGTAGGTTTCACTAGTGGCTTCTCTCGAGAAAGATAGCAAATGGTGGGTAAACAAATTATTGTTGGGCAACTGATAGAACCTCAAATAATTATGACAATATCCAGGCAATGATCATTACATAGGCATCACATCAAAGATTAGTAGACCGACTCCTGCGTGCATCTACTACTATTACTCCACACATCGACCGCTATCCAGCATGCATCTAGTGTATTAAGTTCATGGAAAACGGAGTAATGCAATAAGAACGACGACATGATGTAGACAAGATCCGTTTATCTATTGCGTAGATATAGATCCCATCTTTTTATCCTTAGTAGCAATGATACATACGTGTTGTTTCCCTTTCTGTCACTGGGATCAAGCACTGTAAGATCGAACCCACTACCGGGCACCTCTTCCCATTGCAAGATAAATAAATCAAGTTGGCCAAACAAAACCCAAATATCAGATACGAAATATGAGGCTATAAGAGAGCATGCATATAAGAGATCAAAGAAACTCAAATAACCTTCATGGATATAAAAAGATATGACTGATCATAAACTCAAAGTTCATCAGATCCCAACAAACACACCGCAAAAAGAGTTACATCATATGGATCTCCAAGAGACCATTGTATTGAGAATTCAGCGGGAGTAAGAAAGCCATCTAGCTACTAACTACGGACCCGCAAGTCTACAAAGAAATACTCACGCATCATCGGAGAGGCACCAATGGAGGTGGTGAACCCCATCCGAGATGGTGTCTAGATTGGATCTGGTGGTTCTGGACTCTGCGGCTGGATGAATATTTCGTCGACTCCCCTAGGGTTATGGTATTGTTGGGTTATTTATAGAGCAAAGAGGCAGTCCGGGGGGCACCCGAGGTTGGCACAACCCACCAGGGCGCGCCTGGGCCTCCTGGCGCGCCCTGGTGGGTTGTCCCCTCCTTGGAACTCCCTCAGGTGCAACCAGGGCCCAACATGTTTCTTCTAGTCCATAAAAAATCTCCGTAAAGTTTCATGGCATCTGGACTCCGTTTGATATTGATTTTCTACGATGTAAAAAACACGGAAAAAACAGGAACTGGCACTTGGCACTATGTGAATAGGTTAGTACCAAAAAATGATACAAAATGATTATAAAACAACCAAGATTGGTAATAAAACAACATGGAACAATAAAAAAAATTATAGATATGTTGGAGACGTATCAGCATCCCCAAGCTTAACTCCTACTCATCCTCGAGTAGGTAAGTGATAAAAACAGAATTTTTGATGTGGAGTGTTGTTTAACATGTCATATCATATTATTTTCTTTATAGCATGGACATTTGGACTTTTTATGTGATTCAAAGCAATAGTCTAGTTTTGACATAATAATTTAGATACTCAAGAATATCAACAAGCAACCATGTCTTTCAAAATATCAATCCTAAAATAAGTTATCCCTACAAAATCATATAGTCTTATCATGCTCTATCTTCTTAACACAAAGTATTTATCATGCACAACCCCGATGACAAGCCGAGCAATTGGTTCATACTTTTTAACACGCTTCAGCTTTTTCAACTCTTACGCAATACATGAGCGCAAGCCATGGATATAGCACTACGAGTGGAATAGAGTATGATGATAGGGGTAAATATAGAGAAGACAAAAAGGTAAGAAAGTCTCACATCAATGCGGCTAACCAACGCGCTATGGAGATGCCCATCAATCGATATCAACGTGAGGAGTAGGGATTGCCATGCAACGAATGCACTAAGAGCTATAAGTGTATGAAAGCTCAATATGAAACTAAGTGGGTGTGCATCTAATCCTATAATGAAAAATTCCCACTAGTATATGAAAATGACAACATAGGAGACTCTCCGTATGAAAAACATGGTGCTACTTTGAAGCACAAGTGTGGTAAAGGATACTAACAATGCCCCTTCTCTCTTTGTTTATTTGTTTATTTTTTATTTATTTTTTCCCTTTTTTTCTCTTCTTTTTTTCTTTTCCTCTCATTGTCCGGAGCCTCATCCCGACTTGTGGGGGTATCATAGTCCCCATCATCCTTTCCTCACTGGGGCACTATTCTAAAAAGAATAATGATGATCATCACACTTCTATTTACTTATAACTAAGAAGAAATAAAAATTAAAACTCGATATCTATGACAAAGTATGACTCTATATGAATGCCTCTGGCATGTACCAGGATGTGCACTGATCTATCGTAACATGTATGAAAAATGATGAACGGTGGCTGAGCCACAACTACTATGTCAGCGATATGATCATGCAAAGCAATATGACAATGAATGCTCAAGTCATCAAACAGAAGAGGTGGAAATTGCATGGCAATATATCTCAGAATGGCCATGGGAAAGCCATAATAGGTAGGTATGGTGGCTGTTTTTAGGAAGATATAATAATGCTTATGTGTGATAGAGCGTATCATATCACGGGGTTTGGATGCACCTGCGAAGTTTGCACCATGTCTCGATGTGAGAAAGGGCAATGCACGGTATCGTAGAGGCTAGCAAATTGCTAAAAGGTAAGAGTGTGTATAATCCATGGACTCACATTAGTCATAAAGAACTCATATACTTATTGCAAAAGTTTATTAGCCCTCGAAGCAAAGTACTACTACGCATGCCCCTAGGGGGATAGATTGGTAGGAAAAGACCATCGCTCATCCCCGACCGCCACTCATAAGGAAGACAATCAAAAATAAATCATGCTCCAACATCATAGCATAACGAGAGACTATACGTGCATGCTTCGGGAATCACAAACCTTAACACCAATATTCTTACTAAAGCATAATTACTCATCAAGATGACTCACATATCACATCATCATATCTCAAAACTATTACTAAGAATCAAGTTTATTTTTTCCAATGATCTTCATGACACATTTTTTTCTTTGTCCTTCTTGGATATCTATCACTTTGGGACTAATTTTCATGTGTTACTTTTCATAAGCTCAAACAAATATAAGTGAAGATCACGAGCATAACTAATTTTCTTCCTCTCAAAATAATTTAAGTGAAGCAAGAGAGAATTTCTTGAAAATTTTACTAACTCTCAAATAAATCTAAGTCAAGCAAGAGATCATTTCTTCAAACATACTAGGCACACCGTGCTCAAAAAGATATAAGTGAAGCACTAGAGCAAGTACATTGCTCATAAAAATTTAAGTGAAGCATAGAGAGCAATTCTAACAAATCATGACATAATTTTGGCTCTCTCAAATAGGTGTGTCTAGAAAGTATTGATGACTTAAAACATAAAATAAAACAAGCAAAGACTCATATCATACAAGATGCTCCAAGCTAAACACATATCATGTGACGAATAGAAATATAGTCTCGAGTAAAATACCGATAGTTGTTGAAAGAAAGCGGGGATGCCACTCGGGGGGGCATCCCCAAGCTTACTTGGTTACTAATTCTTGGATAATAGCTTGGGATGCCGGGGCATCCCCAAGCTTAGGCTCTTCCATCCTTCCTTCATCCATCGTAAGATAACCCAAAACTTGAAAACTTCAATCACATAAAACTCAACAAACCTTCGTGAGATCCGTTAGTATAAGAATAATAAATCACTACTATAAGTGTTGTATCAAACCAATTCATATTTTGTATTTGTATTATATCTACTATATTCCAAATTTTCTATGGCAAAAACTCATCAAAGAAAACCATAGAGCCATCAAATAAGCACACTACACAAAGAATCTGTCAAAACAGAACAATCTGTAGCAATATCACTATTTCGAATACTTCTGTAACTCGAAAAATTCTGAAAAAATAGTACGACCTGAGAAATTTGTATATTGATTTAATTCAATTGGAATGGGTGTTTTACCGCTCTCTGGTAAAAAATGAAAATTAATTTCGTGAGCGTAAAAGTTTCTGTTTTTTCAGCAAGATCAAACAACTATCACCCAAGAAGATCCTAAAGGTTTTACTTGGAACAAAAACTAACTAAAACACAAAAAATGCACTCATAACTGTAGAATAATTGTTCTAACACTCAAGAACAGGAAGCAAAAGGCAAAAATAAATTTTATTCATTGGGTTGCCTCCCAACAAGCGCTATAGTTTTACGCCCTTAGCTAGGCATAAAAAAAGGATCTAAGTTTTGTCATCTTCGGTTCAAGATCCATAAGATGCCCTCATGATTGATTCATAAGGTGGCTTAATTCTAGTTCTAGGAAAGTGTTCCATACCCTTCCTCAAAGGAAATTGAAACTTAATATTGCCTCTTTCATATCAATCATGACACCGGTAGTGTGTAAAAATGGTCTACCAAGAATAATTGGACAAGACGGATTGCAATCAATATCAAGAACAATAAAATCTATGGGCATATAATTTCTATTTGTAAGAACAAGAACATCATTAATTCTTCCCATAGGCTTTTTAATAGTAGAATCTGTCAAGTGCAAATTCAAAGAACACGATTCAAGATCGGTAAGACCAAGCACATCACATAAAGATTTCTGAATTGTAGAAACACTAGCACCTAAGTCACACAAAGCAAAACACTCATAATTTTTAATCTTGACTTTGATAGTAGGTTCCCATTCATCATGAAATTTTCTAGGAATTGAAACTTCTAATTTCATTTTTTCGTCAAAAGCTTTCATCATAGCATCAACAATATGTTTAGTAAAAGCTTTATTTTGTTCATAAGCATGGGGTGAATTTATCATGGATTGCAACAAAGAAATACAATCAATCAAAGAGCAACTATCATAATTAAAGTCTTTGTAATCCAAAATAGTGGGTACATCACTAGCTAAAGTTTTGACCTCTTCAAACCCACTTTCATCAATTTTTTCAACAAGATTTTCACCCTCCAAAATATTGGGACACTTTCTACCTAAAGTTGACTCTTCTCCAGTCCATTTTTCATAAATATTAACTTTATTAAACAAGGAAGCAATGGCGGAAACACCAATCATTTTAAGATCTTTGTCACTTTTGTGAAAGAAATCACTAGAAAACGCTTTTTCTAAAAATTCTCTTTTAGCTCTAAGCATATGATAACACACAAGTATAGGGGATCGCAACAGTTTTCGAGGGTAGAGTATTCAACCCATATTTATTGATTCGACACAAGGGGAGCCAAAGAATATTTTGAAGTATTAGCAGCTGAGTTGTCAATTCAACCACACCTGGATAACTTAATATCTATAGTAAAGTGTTTAGTAGCAAAGTAATATGATAGTAGTGGTAACGATAGCAAAGGTAACGGTAGCAAAAGTAATATTTTTGGTGTTTTATAGTGATGGTAACAATAGCAACGGAAAAGTAAATAAGAAAAGAACAATATATGGAAAGCTCATAGGCAATGGATCGGTGATGGAGAATTATGCCGGATGCGATCGATCATTTTAACAGTCATGACCTAGGGTGACACAGAACTAGCTCCAGTTCATTAATGTAATGTAGGCATGTATTCCGAATATAGTCATACGTGCTTATGGAAAAGAACTTGCATGACACCTTTTGTCCTACCCTCCCTTGGCAGCGGAGTCCTATTGGAAACTAAGGGATATTAAGGCCTCTTTTAATAGAGTACCGGACCAAAGCATTACCACACATAGTGAATGCATGAACACCTCAAACTACAGTCATCACCGGTAAGTATCTCGATTATTGTCACTTCGGGGTTAACGGATCATAACACATAATAGGTGACTACAGATTTGCAAGATAGGATCAAGAACTCTCATATATTGATGAAAACATAATAGGTTCAGATCTGAAATCATGGCACTCGGGCCCTAGTGACAAGCATTAAGCATGGCAAAGTCATAGCAACATCAATCTCAGAACATAGTGGATACTAGGGATCAAACCCTAACAAAACTAACTCGATTATATGATAAATATCATCCAACCCATCACCGTCCGGCAAGCCTACGATGGAATTACTCACGCACGGCGGTGAGCATCATGAAATGGGTGATGGAGGATGGATGATGATGACGATAGCGACGGATTCCCCTCTCCGGAGCCCCGAACGAACCCCGGATCAGCCCTTCCGAGAGAGTTTAGGGCTTGGCGGCGGCTCCGTATCGTAAAAGGCGAAGAATCTTTCTCTTTGGGTTTTTTCTCCCCGAAAGTGAATATATGGAGTCAGGGTTGAGGTCGGTGGAGCGTCAGGGGGCCCACGAGGCAGGGGGCGCACCCAGGGGGTAGGGCGCGCCCCCACCCTCGTGGACAGGTGGAGGCCCCCTGACGTGGATCTTCCTTCCAGTATTTTTTATATATTCCAAAGTTATTCTTCGTTGATTTTCATGTCATTCCGAGAACATTTATTTCTGCACAAAAATGACACCATGGCAATTCTGCTGAAAACATCGTCAGTCCTGGTTAGTTCCATTCAAATCATGCAAGTTAGAGTCCAAAACAAGGGCAAAAGTGTTTGGAAAAGTAGATACGACGGAGACGTATCAACTCCCCCAAGATTAAACCTTTGCTTGTCCTCAAGCAATTCAGTTGATAAACTGAAAGTGATAAAGAAAAACGTTTACAAACTCTGTTTGCTCTTGTTGTTGTAAATATGTAAAGCCAGCATTCAATTTTTTATCAAAGATTATGAACTAACCATATTCACAATAACGCTTAGGTCTCATGTTTACTCATATCAATGGCATAATCAACTAGCGAGCAATAATAATAAATCTCGGATGACAACACTTTCTTAAAACAATCATGATATGATATAACAGGATGGTATCTCGCTAGCCCTTTCTGAGACCGCAAAACATTAATGCAGAGCACCTTTAAAGATCAAGGACTGACTAGACATTGTAATTCATGGTAAAAGAGATCTAGTCAAGTCATACTCAATGTAAACTAATCAGTAATGAATCCAAATGACAGAGGTGCTCTCTAATTGGTGCTTTTTAATAAGAGGATGATGTCTCAACATAAAAGTAAATAGATAGGCCCTTCGTGGAGGGAAGCAGGGATTTGTAGAGGTGCCAGAGCTTGGTTTTGAAATAGATCAGAATAATATTTTGAGCGGTATACTTTCATTGTCAACATAACAACCAAGAGATGGCGATATCTTCCATGCTAGACACATTATAGGTGGTTCCCAAACAGAATGGTAAAGTTTATACTCCCCCTCCACCAACAAGCATCAATCCATGGCTTGCTCGAAACAACAAGTGCCTCCAACTAACAACAGTCCCAGGGAAGTTTGTTTGCAATTATTTTGATTTGACTTTCATAAAGCATGGGACTGGGCATCCCGGTGACCAGCCATTTTCTCATGGGTGAGGAGCGGAGTCCACTCCCCTTGAGAATAACCCGCCTAACATGGAAGATACGGACAACCCTAGTTGATACATGAGTTATTCGAGCATACAAAACAGAATGGTTATTTGAAGGTTTAGAGTTTGGCACATACAAATTTACTTGGAACGGCAGGTAAATACCGCATATAGGTAGGTATGGTGGACTCATATGGAACAACTTTGGGGTTTAAGGGATTAGATGCACAAGCAGTATTCCCGCTTAGTACAAGTGAAGGCTGGCAAAAGACTGGGAAGCGACCAGCTAGAGAGCGACAAAAGTCATGAACATGCATTAAAATCAATGAACATTGAGTGCAAGCATGAGTAGGATATAATCCACCATGAACATAAATATCGTGAAGGCTATGTTGATTTTGTTTCAACTACATGCGTGAACATGTGCCAAGTCAAGTCACTTAAATCATTCAAAGGAGGATACCACCCTATCATACCACATCACAACCATTTTAATAGCATGTTGGCACGCAAGGTAAACCATTATAAGCTCCTAGCTAATTAAGCATGGCATAAGCAACTATAATATCAAATTGTCATTGCAAATATGTTTATTCATAATAGGCTGAATTAGGAACGATGAACTAATCATATTTACAAAAACAAGAGAGGTCGAGTTCATACCAGCTTCTCTCATCTCAATCAGTCCTTCATATATCGTCATAATTGCCTTTCACTTGCATGACTGAACGATGTGAATAATAATAATAGTGCACGTGCATTGGACTAAGCTGGAATCTGCAAGCATTCAATAAACAGGAGAAGACAAGGCAATATGGGCTCTTTTGTCAGATCAACAATAATGCATATAAGAGCCACTTTAACAATTTAATTATGGTCTTCTCCTACCGACCCCCAAAGAACAAGAAAAGAAATAAAACTATTTACACGGGAAAGCTCCCAACAAGCAAAAGAAGAACGAGAAATCTTTTTGGGTTTTCTTTTTAATTACTACTACAAGCATGGAAATTAAACTAGCTAAAAGCTACAACTATTTTTTTGGTTTTTCTTAAGGTTTATTAAACACACAAGAAGAAAGCATAAAAAGGAAAATAAACTAGCATGGATATTACAATGAAAAAGTCTAAGCACCGACAACTAGCAAGAGTGTGTGCGAACATAAATGTACTGTCGGTGAGAAATACGTACTCCCCCAAGCTTAGGATTTTGGCCTAAGTTGGTCTATGGCCACGGCTGGCCTGGCGGATATCCAAAGTTATAGCTGGGGTCGTACTGAGATGCCGCAGCTATTGCCTCATGGGCTGCCGCTTGGAGACGGGCCGTCTCCGTCCTCCTCTTATACTCGTCCGCCTCCTCTCTGGTTATAACATATCTCCCTTTTACCTGAGAGTCAAAGAAAGCAGGAGCAGGGAGAGCGACGTGATAGGTGCGTCATCTGTCAAAGATTAGTCGGTACTGGAGGAACTGATCGTTCCTCTCAACAAACTAATGACGAACCATAGCCTCATAATCTAAATAAACAGGAGGCAATTCAATATCATACCCACGTATGGGTATATCAGGAAAATAAGCTAGATGGGTTGCATAAATCTCACCAAAGAAATCTCCATTAAATCTATTATTATGCAACCTACGTGCAACAATGGCTCCCAAATTATAATGTTTATCTCCTAATACAGCACTCCTGAGAACACTGAGGTCAGGGACACACATGTGACATGCTTCATCCTTACCATTTATGCACCTACCTATGAAGAGAGCAAAATAATGTATAGCAGGAAAATGAATGCTCCCTATGGTAGCTTATGTTATATCTCTAGATTCCCCCGCAGTTATACTAGCAAGAAAATCTCTAAATTCAGATTTGCAAGGTTCACTATGACTACTCCATTGTGGAAGTTTGCAAGAAGTATTAAAATCCTCTAAGTCCATAGTATAAGAATTTTCATAGAGATCAAATAGGACAGTTTGAGAATTGCGAGATGATGAAAATTCAAACCTTCTCGCAAAGGAATCAGTGAGATAGTGGTATGTGACGCCCGGATAATTAGGCTACATAAAACTCTGCTAATGATGCCACGTCACCTCCGTTACTATTGCTAATCCCTCGTTAGTTCAAAAACCGATTCAAAATTCAAATTCCAAATATGGCATACAACAAAAGTTTTCAAACAATAAAACAAAAATGTTCGGTTTGTGCCAAATAATTCATAAGTAATATTGGTGGATAAACCAAGTCTTTATAAAAAGTTTAAATGCACTTAACTAAATAAAACAGTAGCAAAAAAATTATTTGAATGCTTTTAAATTAATAAACAAATGTTAAACTAGTTTATGTAGTTACCAAACTTTTTAAGGCCGTGGGTTATTCAGAGACATTAGTTTAGGAGCTATTGTCATATTTTACAAAACTAAAGAAATTAAAAGTAAAATAAAACAGAAAGGAAAAAATAAATAAAAGAAAATACAAAACAGAAACAGAAAATAAAAAAAGAGGAGAACCCCCCCTCTGGGCCACGACCCAACTGGCCTCTGGGCCAATCAGGCCGACTAGGCCGGCCCACCCCGGCGCCCCACTAGGTCACCCCGACCCCCCCCCCAAACCGAATCCTAACCGCACCCCTCCCCACAACTCCCTCTCGCCCCCACTCCCTCTCCCTCGCCCCCTCGATCTGGATCGGGGGAAACGACTCCCCGACCCCATCACATCGACGCCCCGCCCCTGCCAATGCCGCCGGCCCTCCTCGTCGCCGCCTCATCCCACCTCCACCTCGCCCTCGTCGCCGGATACGCCCCTGACCACTTCCCCCGAGTCCGATCCCATGCCGTCGCCGGATCGCCTCGTCGCCGCCGCCCGAGGACCTCGCCGGAGGCCACGACCCCGGACCTCCCCGCCGGCCTGCTTCCTCCTCCTCGCCGGCCTACCTCCACTCCGCCCGCGCCATCTTCGTCCTCCTCCTCACGCACCGCTGCCCCGTCCCTACGAATCCTGGTGAGGCCACGGCCTTATCCTCCCTTCTTCACTGCCTCTGCTCGAGGACGACCGTGTGCACACGCACCACCGCGTCGGCCACATCGTCGGCCACCTTGTCGTTCTTGGTCGTGCCCCGCCATGAGGTGCAGCAGGTGCTGCTGTGCTGCAGCAGTGCGGCCACCACCACTGCAGCCCCCGCACTCGCCTGCTCGTGCGTGGCCGCGCCCGCTCGCGGAGCGCTCCCGCGTCCCTGTCTCCGCCGTTCCTCTCGCGCGCCCAGACTCTTCCTTCGCGCCCTCCCCGTGTGGCCGCGCACCCCGCCGCGGCCTCGTCCCCTTGTCGCTCGCGCTGTTTCCCCCTGCCCCGTTCGCCCACGACGGCGCCCCTAGCTGCGCTCAGTGCTCCCTGCCCCGGCGGCCTCGTTCTGCCCTGCAGGCGAGTGCTCGCTCGGGTGCGCCCGCACCCGCTAGCGACCAAACCCGCCAAGGCCCCTAGGGCCAATGACATGTGGGGCCCAGCCCCAGAACGTTTTTTATAAAAAGAAAATAATTGAAAATAATTAAAATATTAATTAATTGACTTAATTAATCCTGATTAAGTTAACCTAATCACTAATTAACTTAATTAAACCCTGATTAGCATGTTCAGTCAATGACATGCGGGACTCACACGTCAGTTTGACCCAGTCAACCCCCTGTTGACTGCTGACATCATGCTGACATCAGCAAACACTATTCTAGATAATGTTGGTTTAAATTAATTAAATAAATTCTAAAAATGATTTAAAACTTTAGAAAATCATATAAAATAAACCGTAGCTCAGATGAAAATACTTTCTACATGAAAGTTGCTCAGAATGATGAGACGTATCCGGATACGCAGCCCGTTCGTCCGCCACGCATCCCTAGCTTAGCGAACATGCAACTTTCCCCCTCCGGTTCATCTGTCCGAAAACACGAAACACCGGGAATACTTTCCCGGATGTTTCCCCCCTTCACCGTACCACCTCGTACCGCGTTAGGGCACACCTAGCATCACGCTTTGTCATGTCATGCATTGTCATGCATTTGTTTGCATCATATTTATTATTTCTTCCCCCTCTTCACTCGCTAGACACCGAGACCGACGCCGCTACTACCCAGTACGACTACGGTGTTGACGACCCCTCTCTCTTGCCAGAGCAACCAGGCAAGCCCCCCCTTTTGATCACCAGATATCGCCTACTCTTCTCTATACTGCTTGCATTAGGGTAGTGTAGCATGTTACTGTTTTCCGTTAATCCTATCCTGATGCATAGCCTGTCCTTGCTACTACTGTTGTTACCTTTACCTACAATCCTAATACTTAGTATAGGATGCTAGTTTATCTTCAGTGGCCCTACATTCTTGTCCGTCTGCCATGCTATACTATCGGGAGGTGATCACTCGGGAGGTGATCACGGGTATATACTATATACTTTGTACATGATACATGTGGTGACTAAAGTCGGGTCGGCTCGTTGAGTACCCGCAGGTGATTCCGATGTTGGGGGCTGAAGGGGCAGGTGGCTCCATCCAGGTAGTGGTGGGCCTGAGTTCCCGACGGCCCCTCGACTGTTACTTTGAGGCGGAACGACAGGGCAGGTTCAGACCACCTAGAAGAGAGGTGGGCCTGGCCCTGGTCGGCATTCGAGGATACTTAACATGCTTAACGAGATCTTGGTATTTGATCTGAGTCTGGCCATTGGTCTATACGCACTAACCAACCACGCGGGAACAGTTACGGGCACTCGACGTTGTGGTATCAGCGACTGAGCAGTGCGCGCCGGGTTGGACTGGAACGCCTGCTCTTGTATAAGGGAGGCCAAGTCTGCTCACCGGCCACCCTCGCAACATGCAGGTGTGCAATGGGCGATGGGCCCAGACCCCTGCGCCATAGGATTTAGACCGGTGTGCTGACCTCTCTGTTGTGCCTAGGTAGGGCTGCGACGTGTTGATCTTCCGAGGCCGGGCATGACCCAGGAAAGTGTGTTCGGACAAAGGGGATCGAGCGTGTTGGGAAATGTGGTGCACCCCTGCAGGGAAGTTAATCTATTCGAATAACCGTGATCTTCGGTAACAGGACGACTTGGAGTTCTACCTTGACCTTATGACAACTAGAACCGGATACTTAATAAAACACACCCTTCCAAGTGCCAGATACAACCGGTGATCGCTCTCTCACAGGGCGACGAGGGGAGGATCATCGGTTAGGATTATGCTATGCGATGCTACTTGGTAAACTTACCATCTACTCTCTTCTCCTTCTGTAAGATGGAGGTTACCAGAAGCGTAGTCTTCGAAAGGACTAGCTAGCCCCCTCTTATTCTGGCATTCTGTAGTTCAGTCCACATATGATACCCTTAATCCATTTGATACCAATGCATACATATGTAGTGTAGCTCCTTGCTTGCGAGTACTTTGGATGAGTATTCACGGTTGCTTTTCTCCCCTTTTCCCCCTTTCCTATACCCATTTGCTGCGACCAGACGTTGGAGTCCAAGAGCCAGGCGCCATTGTCGATGACGATTACTACTACTCGGGAGGTGCCTACTACTACGTGCAGCCCGCTGACGACGACCAGGAGTAGTTTAGGAGGATCCCAGGCAGGAGGCCTGTGCCTCTTTTGATCTATATCCCAGTTTGTGCTAGCCTTCTTAAGGCATACTTGTTTAACTTATGTCTGTACTCAAATATTGTTGCTTCCGCTGACTCGTCTATGATCGAGCTCTTGTATTCGAGCCCTCGAGGCCCCTGACTTGTAATATGATGCTTGTATGACTTATTTTAATTGTAGTGTAGAGTTGTGTTGTGATATCTTCCCGTGAGTCCCTGATTTTGATCGTACATGTTAGCGTGTATGATTAGTGTACGATTGAATCGGGGCGTCACAAGTTGGTATCAGAGCGACTGCTGTAGGAATCCCCCTTTCCAACTCCTTGGCCGAAGTCGAGTCTAGACATTGCAAAACTTTTACTAACATGGCTGTGTGTCTTACGGGCACATGTCGCCATTGGGTGGTAGTAGGATCTTTTATTCCTCGTCTATACTCTAGGACTCTGACTTTCTTCTACCCGGGTTAATGAATTTACTAAAATCTAACTTTAGGTTCTCGATACTTTCTCCCGGAGAGCCCCTTCAGTTCCAGATGATCGCCGGCTACACCAGAAGATTTCGAAATACCCTCCGATGTTCTCCCGAAACCTTGTGACTATTGCTTTTGCAATTCCCTACCACCGAAATATCCCTATGGATAAATACTTATACCTGTCGTGCTTACTTTTATTCCCATTCGATCTTGTTATTACAAGATACCCCGAGAATACTTTGTGCCTAACTGCCTTGCAGTTCTTTGTCACCTGAATACCCCTATGGATAATTCTCGCACTTATCGAGTATCCGCTCATCCCCCAGTTGTTCATGTGTTTCACAATGGTCTTCGAAATACTATTCGATCCTCCAAAAATCCTTAGTAGCTTATTGCTCTGCAATACTTGTCTGCTTGCATTATGGATGCTTTCCATATGTCTGGCAATATTCGTTAGTATCCTTAGACACCATCATTTTGATCCTATTGATTCAACATGAGTGCGAATGCACGCAATCATCAGTTGATCCTTTTAAATTATCTTTCGGGCTCAGACATCATTTTAAACATGAGCTGGTTCTCGACCAATCATATTTCCATCGATTGTACCCTTAAGCATACGCAACTTATCCATCGTTAATCAGAGTCATTGCTTCTGATCCCTTGATCGGAAATCATAAATCTTTTGCATTTGAGCTTTGAATTAGTCAGTTGTTTCTATAGTCTGATCTCCTTGCATTGTTTCTTCCTCTGGTTGAGTACCGATGCTCACATCAGATCCTTTGAGGACTACCGGATTCTTTGTTGGATCTTATTCGATAGCGTCCGTCCTTCATATTCAATCACTTTGGAAGTTCTTTCTCCATTGGTAAATCCTATCCTCTGATTGACCAACCATGCTCTGCTTTCAAGCTTGCGTTATTTACTCCTGGAGTTTGTGGTATATGTTACTAAGAGACCCTGATGGGTTGAAGCTATGCCTGTTCTAATCTGTGCAAACCCGGAAGCTTCTACGGGTCATACTCTAACGGTGTTATGCCAAATAAAATTTCAGCACAACAACTTCATCAAGCGCGAGGAGTGAATGAAAGGTTATGCATTGGAGAAGTGGGAGTCGACCTTGAACTTTGTGTTCATGCCCATGGACACGATGTATAACTTTTCATGGAAGCTGCTCGTAAAAATAATTACCCCCTTGTTATAAGTTCATCTTGTATCCGTGGTTCGATCATTTATGATCGTGGTTTCCGACCATGTTCTCCTTTAAATACCATTTCTCGTGCAAGTTTAAGCACTTGCCTTCTGCAGAGTAATACCCCAGTCCTACCTCTACTTTGATTTGTCGTCGAGTACTACCCCCTGGTATCTCAAGATTATCATGGAACTGCATAACTTCTTATGAGTTCTTTATCAAGTGCTACATTCTCATTGATTCCAAATTTTCACGGGCTCTTAGTTATTAAACACTCAAAGACACCGATAACTGACTCAAGTCTGCATCGTGATTAAGCAACTCTTGGTAACCTTCATTACTTACGAGTTTGAACTCGATCACGGCATTCCTAGCCTGCTTGGCTATATCCTTGTCGTGCCGATTTTAACTGTGCTACCTGGTCCTTTTCCCCGGAGCAAAAATTTCGACGGTGAGCTAATCTTATGTCGATCTTCCTCATCATATCATTACTCCTAGAACAATAAATTTGATTTCGAGTTTGTGTCGTACCCTTGGTTCCAATAACCTTTCGCTTCATCATTCCTTTGACTTGATGTCATCACCGATCGATTACATGTTCATGAAATCTCTCGACAAAGGTGTCGTGATCATCAACAATATTCTGAGCTCTTCCAAGATATCTATTAAATTCTTCATGGGAAATAACATCCTTGTCCCTTGGTAAATTGTGTTATCATCGACAACATTCTTGCCTTCCCCCAACACAAACTTGTTCATGTTTTGTGTTGTACCTTGATTTCCTTGCTATCTGGCTTAGGTTATGTTCTACCTTGTAGTATTATTGTCTTATCTATCAAGAATATTGTGAGGATTGCTCCACCTCTTAAGAATTCTTGGTATAGTAATACTTCTCACCATCACCATTCCTTTCTTGGTTCCCATGTTGGTTCTAACCGAGATACCAACAGGTGAACGGTGTTGTTTGGATTCTGCCCTTCTAGCAACCCTTTTGCTTTGAAGTTAATGATCGACAGTTCATTCTTAGCCTATCGGTTATTGGATCACCATTCTAACAATTGATCAGGCTACCTATGCCCATATTTCGGGCACACCTGTCAACCGATGTTTAAGCGAGTATGATTTCCTGAGCTTACCTCATTATATCATTTGACCTGACAAATGTTATCTCCTTGTTCACATAATTGTGGAAATCCATCCTTTGGAAATCTCGATGAATTGTCGCTGAGTCAATCAGCCACCTCCTCACCTCTCCTTGAATTAATGATGAGCTCTTGTTTCCGAACTCGCTTGCATAGTTCAATTCCCGAGAATCTTACAATGTAATCTCGACAATGTGTGTTGCACCTTTCTTCTTAGGCATCCTGAGTCCGAGTTATCCTGACACCAATCAGATCTAAATCTCAGTCAGATATGATGGTTGGAACATATTTCCAAGAGTTATAACAATGGTCTTTATGTGACCCGGTAAGGTGATGTCGTGCCTAGCACACCTAGCCGGAGACCCTATTGTTATAGATTCATTTTCAGCAAGGTTATCCATTCTTCCATGAGGAAAATGTAAGACTTATTCTATAAGTTGTTTTCAATGGATCCTTGTATCCAAAGCCTGACCTTTGCTTGAAGACCATGTCAATACTGTCTCGAAGCATGTTTGTGGTAATCTGATTTTCAACAAGAACATTTGAATCCCAATGCTAAATGTTTCTTGCTCAATTATCCAAACACCGTTGTATGGGTAATGTCATGAAATTTTTCTCCCCTTACCTAAAGGGTTTTCTACATTATATCCTGTCATGGATATCATGCTCTGCATATCATTGGGAAGGATATACCCCCAAAATATCTGATAATCATATTTTCCTTTCCATTATTTGGTTTAACGTTTCTGGTGATCATTATGGTCTAAGCAGTATTAGTTCCCTGCTTATGTAAACCCCTCGGTGTACAATTCTGTCAGTAAGACCCTGTTACTTTTGTTGATGACATTCTGGTAACCACCGATGGACAAGAACTTTGCCTATTGGTCCGCCTCGTTGCAACGAGCAAGAAAATGGTTCTCTTCGTCCCTCTCCCTTGGTACCAATGTTGTTGCCGACATAACTGACATGGTACTTTCTGACATGCCTTGCTATCATGACCGTGCAAGATGTCACTGCTCGTATTAAAAAAAACCACATGGTGGGCCCATAACCCACAGTTCCACAGGATCGAAACCCGACTCTCCTGTACACCCCCTATTCCCAAAGTTATTCCTCGTGCGTGGCCTCGTATGTAATTCATGGGCCACCGTCCTAGTGATCTATTCTGGTAACATACGCAATATTTAATCTCGTTGCTTTGGGCCCCTTTCGCATGTTATTTCAGACATCGAATAGTTGTCTATCCATTTGAAACTTCTCATGGTACCTTCTTACTTTACTCTCGATATTTTCTTAAGTATCTATTCGAGAGTTACTTTCTACCACATTCCCTGAGTTATCTGCCAGATAGTCAACCTCGTAAGGTCCGTTCTTCCAAAGATACCCATTATCCTTTTAGTAAGTACGATGGAACCCCCGAAGAAAGGATGATGACTTCATCATGATGCCCTCAGAGGAATGAAGACAGCAACACAATGGATCGACCTCTTCGAGAAGAGCAACCAAGACCGAGGACACCCGTTAAAATTTCGTAACCAGAACTTTCCCCCTTACCCCCCTCTTAAATCTCGGGACGAGATTTCTTGTAGTGGAGGAGAATTATGACGCCCGGATAATTAGGCTACAGAAAAACTCTGCTAATGATACCATGGCAGCTCCATTACTGTTGCTAATCCCTCGTTAGTTCAAAAACCGATTCAAAATTCAAATTCCAAATATGGCATACAACAAAAGTTTTCAAACAATAAAACAAAAATGCTCGGTTTGTGCCAAATAATTCATAAGTAATATTGGTGGATAAACCAAGTCTTTATAAAAAGTTTAAATGCACTTAACTAAATAAAACAGCAGCAAAACAATTATTTGAATGCTTTTAAATTAATAAACAAATGCTAAACTAGTTTATGTAGTCACCAAACTTTTTAAGGCCGTGGGTTATTCAGAGACATTAGTTTAGGGGCTATTGTCATATTTTACAAAACTAAAGAAATTAAAAGTAAAATAAAACAGAAAGGAAAAAATAAATAAAAGAAAATACAAAACAGAAACAGAAAATAAAATAAGAGGAGAACCCCCCCTCTAGGCCACGGCCCAGCTGGCCGCTGGGCCAATCAGGTCGACTAGGCCGGCCCACCCCGGCGCCCTACTAGGTCACCCCGACCCCCCCCCCAAACCGAACCCTAACCGCACCCCTCCCCACTACTCCCACTCGCCCCCACTCCCTCTCCCTCGCCCCGCGATCTGGATCAGGCGAAACGACGCCCTGACCCCATCACATCGGCGCCCCGCCCCTGCCGATGCCGCCGACGCTCCTCGTCGCTGCCTCATCTCACCTCCACCTCGCCCTCGTCGCCGGATACGCACCTGACCACTTTCCCCGAGCCCGATCCCTTGCCGTCGCCGGATCGCCTCGTCGCCGCCGCCCGAGGACCTCGCCGGAGGCCACGACGCCGGACCTCCCCGCCGGCCTGCTTCCCCCTCCTCGCCGGCCTGCCTCCACTCCGCCCGCGCCGTCTCCGTCCTCCTCACGCACCGCTGCCCTGTCCCTACGAATCTCGGTGAGGCCACGACCTCGCCCCCCCTTCTTCGCTGCCTCTGCTCGAGGTCGACCGTGCGCATGCGCACCACCGCGCCGGCCACATCGTCGCCCCCCTTATCGTTCTTGGCCGTGCCCCGCCACGAGGTGCAGCAGCTGCTGCTGTGCTGCGGCGGTGTGGCCACCACCACTGCAGCCCCCGCGCTCGCCCGCTCGTGCGTGGCCGCGCCCGCTCGCGGAGCGCTCCCGCGACCCTGTCTCCGTCGTTCCTCTCGCGCGCCCGGACTCCTCCTTCGCGCCCTCCCAGTGTGGCCGCGCACCCCGCCGCGGCCTCGTCCCCTTGTCGCTCGCGCCGTTTCCCCCTGCTCTGTTCGCCCACGACGGCGCCCCTGGCTGCGATCGGCGCTCCCTGCCCCGGCGGCCTCGTTCTGCCCTGCAGGCGAGTGCTCGCTTGGGTGCGCCCGCACCCGCTAGCGACCAAACCCGCCAAGGCCCCTAGGGCCAATGACATGTGGGGCCCAACCCCAGAACGTTTTTTTATAAAAAGAAAATAATTGAAAATAACTAAAATATTAATTAAATAATTAATTAAATAATTAATTAAATAATTAATCCTGATTAAGTTAACCTATTCACTAATTAACTTAATTAAACCCTGATTAGCCTGTTCAGTCAATGACATGAGGGAATATGTCAGTTTGACCCAGGCAACCCACTGTTGACATCATGCTGATGTCAGCAAACACTATTCTGGATAATTTTGGTTTAAATTAATTAAATAAATTCTAAAAATGATTTAAAACTTTAGAAAAACATATAAAATAAACCGTAGCTCAGATGAAAATACTTTCTACATGAAAGTTGCTCAGAATGATGAGACGTATCCGGATACGCAGCCCGTTCGTCCGCCACGCATCCCTAGCTTAGCGAACACGCAACTTTCCCCCTCCGGTTCATCTGTCCGAAAACACGAAACACCGGGAATACTTTCCCGGATGTTTCCCCCCTTCACCGTACCACCTCGTACCGCGTTAGGGCACACCTAGCATCACGCTTTGTCATGTCATGCATTGTCATGCATTTGTTTGCATCATATTTATTATTTCTTCCCCCTCTTCACTCGCTAGACACCGAGACCGACGCCGCTACTACCCAGTACGACTACGGTGTTGACGACCCCTCTCTCTTGCCAGAGCAACCAGGCAAGCCCCCCCTTTTGATCACCAAATATCGCCTACTCTTCTCTATACTGCTTGCATTAGGGTAGTGTAGCATGTTACTGCTTTCCGTTAATCCTATCCTGATGCATAGCCTGTCCTTGCTACTACTGTTGTTACCTTTACCTACAATCCTAATACTTAGTATAGGATGCTAGTTTATCTTCAGTGGCCCTACATTCTTGTCCGTCTACCATGCTATACTATCGGGCCGTGATCACTCGGGAGGTGATCACGGGTATATACTATATACTTTGTACATGATACATGTGGTGACTAAAGTCGGGTCGGCTCGTTGAGTACCCGCAAGTGATTCTGATGTTGGGGGCTGAAGGGGCAGGTGGCTCCATCCAGGTAGTGGTGGGCCTGAGTTCCCGACGCCCCCCCCCCCCCGACTGTTACTTTGAGGCGGAATGACAGGGCAGGTTGAGACCTCCTAGGAGAGAGGTGGGCCTGGCCCTGGTCAGTGTTCACGGATACTTAACACGCTTAACGAGATCTTCGTATTTGATCTGACTCTTCCGATTGGTCTATACGCACTAACCAACCATGCGGGAACAGTTATGGGCACTCGACGTTGTGGTATCAGCCGAAGCCTTCGTGACGTCAGCGACTGAGCGGCGCGCGCCGGGTTGGACTGGAACGCCTGCTCTTGTATAAGGGAGTCTAGGTCTGCTCATCGGTCGCCCTCGCAACGTGCAGGTGTGCAATGGGCGATGGGCCCAGACCCCTGCGCCATAGGATTTAGACCGGTGTGCTGACCTCTCTGTTGTGCCTAGGTAGGGCTGCGACGTGTTGATCTTCCGAGGCCAGGCATGACCCAGGAAAGTGTGTCCGGACAAAGGGGATCGAGCGTGTTGGGAAATGTGGTGCACCCCTGTAGGGAAGTTAATCTATTCAAATAGCCGTGATCTTCGGTAACAGGACGACTTGGAGTTCTACCTTGACCTTATGACAACTAGAACCAGATACTTAATAAAACACACCGTTCCAAGTGCCAGATACAACCGGTGATCGCTCTCTCACAGGGCGACGAGGGGAGGATCATCGGTTAGGATTATGCTATGCGATGCTACTTGGTAAACTTACCATCTACTCTCTTCTCCTGCTGCAAGATGGAGGTTACTAGAAGCGTGGTCTTCGAAAGGACTAGCTATCCCCCTCTTATTCCGGCATTCTGCAGTTCAGTCCGCATATGATACCCTTAATCCATTTGATACCAATGCATACATATGTAGTGTAGCTCCTTGCTTGCGAGTACATTGGATGAGTACTCATGGTTGCTTTTCTCCCGTTTTCCCCCTTCCTATACCCGTTTGCTGCGACCAGACGTTGGAGTCCAGGAGCCAGACGCCACTTTTGATGACGACTACTACTACTCGGGAGGTGCCTACTACTACGTGCAGCCCGCTGACGACGACCAGGAGTAGTTTAGGAGGATCCCAGGCAGGAGGCCTGCGCCTCTTTCGATCTATATCCCAGTTTGTGCTAGTCTTCTTAAGGCATACTTGTTTAACTTATGTCTGTACTCAGATATTGTTGCTTCCGCTGACTCGTCTATGATCGAGCTCTTATATTCGAGCCCTCGAGGCCCCTGGCTTGTAATATGATGCTTGTATGACTTATTTTATTTGTAGAGTTGTGTTGTGATATCTTCCCATGAGTCCCTGATTTCGATCGTACACGTTAGCGTGTATGATTAGTGTACGATTGAATCGGGGCATCACATGGTAATGGCGGCACTTATCTGCCTCGAAGCTCTCAAGATCGGCATTACGCACATACACATTAAATTCTTCCTTGATTCCTTCTCGATCCATGAAATCCCCTGAAGGCCATTCACAAGCCCGCACTTGAGCGTCCCTTGGTGGTTCATCATCGGCTTCGCGCATTGCGAGCCGGGTCCTTGCTTCCTTGAAGGACCACCTAGGTACATTTTCCTAAACATATTTCTTCCTTTGAAAAATTTCTGAAATTTTAGTAACTTCAAAATAAAAGTGAACCAAACTCAACAAAATTGATAGCAACTACTCCTACAAGTGCCTAGAGGCAATATCATGCATCAAAACTACTTTTGACCACATAATTTTGACATGTAAGCTCAAGAATAGGGTCACCTAAGCAGCAAAAATATGCAATGAATAAAGCACTAGAACAAAACTAATTGGATCATTGGAGGAGTCACATACCAAGGAACAATCCCCAAAATCAGTTTTGTGAGAGGTGCTTTGAGCAAGGAGATCGAAAATGGCAGCAAAATGAGCTTGGACTCGGGTTTGAGCTGGTTAGTGATGTTTGCGGGAGGAAGGAGTGTGTGGTAGCTAGACTAAGTGGAGGGTAGCCACCGTGGGCCCACGAGGCAGGGGGCGCGACCAGGGGGTAGGGCGCGCCCTCCACCCTCGTGGCCAGGTGCTTACTCCCCCTGCTGTGTTCTCAGTGCCAGATATTCTAAAATATTCTAGAAAAAAAATCATATTTAAATTTCAGGGCATTTGGAGAACTTTTATTTTCGGGGTATTTTTTGTTGCATTGATAATTTAAAAAACAGATAGAATATACTATTTTTGCTTTATTTAATATAAATAACAGAAAATAAAAAGAGGGTACAGAGAGTTGTGTTTTCTAAATTCATCCATCTCATGCTCATCAAAAGGAATCCACTAACAAGGTTGATCAAGTCTTGTTAACAAACTCATTTCGAATAAGATGGAATCGGAGAATTTTCGAATAACACTAGGTTACCTCAACGGGGGTATGCACGTCCCCAATAAGAATATCATATTTCTTCTTGACAGTAGGAAGTGGAAATTCAAAACCTCCCAAAATAATCGATGGAATTTTTCCAATAGAGTTGATACTATGAACTTGAGGTTGTTTCCTCGGAAAGTGTACCGAATGCTCATTGCCGTTAACATGAAAAGTGGCATTTCCCTTGGTGCAATTAATAACAGCCCCTGCAGTATGCAAAAAAAGACTTCCAAGAATAATAGACATACTATCGTCCTCGGGAATACCAAGAATAACAAAGTCCGTTAAAATAGTAACGTTTGCAACCACAACAGGCACATCCTCACAAATATCGACATGTATAGCAGTTGATTTATCAGCCATTTACAAAGATATTTCAGTTGGTGTCAACTTATTCAAATCAAGTCTACAATATAAAGAGAGAGGCATAACACTAACACCGGCTCCAAGATCACATAAAGCAGTTTTAACATAGTTTCTTTTAATGGAACATGGTATAGTGGGTACTCCTGGATCTCCTAGTTTCTTAGGTATTTCACCCTTAAAAGTATAATTAGCAAGCATGGTGGAAATTTCAGCTTCCGATACCTTCCTTTATTTGTAACAATTTCTTTCATATAATTAGCATAAGGGTTCATTTTGAGCATATCAGTTAAACGCATACGCAAGAAGATAGGTCTAATCATTTCAGCAAAGCACTCAAAATCCTCATCATCCTTTCTCTTGGATGGTTTAGGAGGAAAAGGCATGGGTTTCTGAACCCATGGTTCTCTTTCCTTACCGTGCTTCCTAGCAACAAAATCTCTCTTATCATAACGTTGATTCTTCGATTATGGGTTATCAAGATCAACAGCAGGTTCAATCTCTACATCATTGTCATTACTTGGTTGAGCATCAACATGAACATCATTATAAACATTATCACTAGGTTCATGTTCATTACTAGGTCGGGTTTCGGCATCAGAAATAGAAATATCATTGGGATTCTCAGGTGTGTCTATAACAGGTTCACTAGAAGCATGCAAAGTCCTATCATTTTTCTTCCTTTTAGAAGGATTAGGTGCATGAATATTAGTTCTCTGAGAATCTTTCTCGATTCTCTTAGGATGGCCCTCAGGATACAAAGTTTCCTGAGTCATTTTACCACCTCTAGTCACAACTCTAACAGCATTATCATTCTTATTATTTAATTCATTGAGCAAATCATTCTGAGCTTTAAGTACTTGTTCTACTTGAGTGGTAACCATAGAAGCATGTTTACTAATAAGTTTTAGTTCACCTTTAACATTAGCCATATAATCACTCAAGTGTTCTATCATATAAGCATTGCATTTTAATGCTCTACCAAAATAAGCATTGAAGTCTTCTTGCTTAACCATAAAGTTATCAAACTCATCTAAGCATTGCCTAGCAAACTTAGTAGGAGGGATTTCAGCTTTATCATATCTATAGAGAGAATTACCTTTCCTACCTGTGTCAGGTTATCAAGACCTTGTATTTCTTCAACAGGCGGCAAATTAAGACCATGTATTTCTTCAATAGGAGGTAAATTCTTAACATCTTCAGCTTTAATACCTTTTTATTTCATAGATTTCTTTGCCTCTTGCATATCTTCAGGACTGAGAAATAGAATACCCCTTTTCTTCAGACTTGGCTTAGGAGTTGGTTCAGGTATTGGATCAGGAATTGGATCAGGAAGTGTCCAATTATTTTCATTAGTCAGCATATTATTCAATAGAATTTCAGCTTCATCTGGTGTTCTTTCCCTGAAAACACAACCAGCACAACTATCCAGGTGGTCTCTGGAAGCATCGGTTAGTCCATTATAAAAGATATCAAGTATTTAATTTTTCTTAAGAGGATGATCAGGCAAAGCATTAAGGAATTTGAGAAGCCTCCCCCAATCTTGCGGGAGACTCTCTTCTTCAATTTGCACAAAATTATATATTTCCTTTAAAGCAGCTTGTTTCTTATGAGCAGGGAAATATTTACCAGAGAAGTAATAAATCACATCCTGGGGACTACACACACAACCATGATCAAGATAATTAAACCGTATCTTAGCATCACCCTTTAATGAGAACGGAAATAATTTAAGGATATAAAAGTAGCGTGTTCTCTCATCATTAGTGAATAGGGTGGCTATATCATTTAATTTAGTAAGATGTGCCACAACAGTTTCAGATGCATAGCCATAGAAAGGATCAGATTCAACCAAAGTAATTATATCAGGGTCGACAGAGAATTCATAATCCTTATCGGTAACGAAGATAGGTGAAGTAGCATAAGCAGGATCATATTTCATTCTAGCATTCAAAGTTTTTTGTTTCATCATATCTAATAATTTCTTAAGATCAATCCTATCATTGCAAGCAAGAAAAACTCTAGTAGTTTCTTCATCCATAACATAGCCCTCAGGCACAACAGGTAATTCATATCTAGGGGGAGAATCTTCATCATCACTTTCATCAATATTATCAGTTTCAATAATTTCATTCTCTCTAGCATGTGACGCCCCCGATTTAATCGTACACTAATCATACACGCAAACATGTACGATCAAGATCAGGGACTCACGGGAAGATATCACAACACAACTCTACAAATAAAATAAGTCATACAAGCATCATATTATAAGCCAGGGGCCTCGAGGGCTCGAATACAAGAGCTCGATCATAGATGAGTCAGCGGAAGCAACAAAATCTGAGTACAGACATAAGTTAAACAAGTTTGCCTTAAGAAGGCTAGCACAAACTGGGATACGGATCGAAAGAGGCGCATGCCTCCTGCCTGGATCCTCCTAAACTACTCCTGGTCGCCGTTAGCGGGCTGCACGTAGTAATAGGCACCTCCCGAGTAGTGGTAGTCGTCATCGACAGTGGCATCTGACTCCTGGGTTCCATCGTCTGGTTGCAGCAATCGGATATAGGAAAGGAGAAAAGGGGAAGAAAAGCAACCGTGAGTACTCATCCAAAGTACTCGGAAGCAAGGAGCTACACTACATATGTATGGATTGATATCAAATGGAATAAGGGTATCATATGTGGACGAAACTGCAGAATGCCGGAATAAGAGGGGGATAGCTAATCCTTTCGAAGACTACGCTTCTGGTAACCTCCATCTTGCAGCAGGAGAAGAGAGTAGATGGTAAGTTCACCAAGTATCATCCCATAGCATAATCCTAACCGATGATCCTCCCCTCGTCGCCCTGTGAGAGAGCGACCACCGGTTGTATCTGGCACTTGGAAGGGTGTGTTTTATTAAGTATCCGGTTCTAGTTGTCATAAGGTCAAGGTACAACTCCAAGTCGTCCTGTTACCGAAGATCACGGCTATTCGAATAGATTAACTTCCCTACAGGGGTGCACCACATAACCCAACACGCTTGATCCCATTTGGCTGGACACACTTTCCTGGGTCATGCCCGGCCTCGGAAGATCAACATGTCGCAGCCCTACCTAGGCACAACAGAGAGGTCAGCACGCCGGTCTAAATCCTATGGCACAGGGGTCTGGGCCCATCGCCCATTGCACACCTGCACGTTACGAGGGCGGCCGGAAGCAGACCTAGCCTAGCAGGCGTTCCAGTCCAATCCGGCGCATGCCACTCAGTCGCTGACGTCACGAAGGCTTCGGCTGATACCACGACGTCGAGTGCCCATAACTGTCCCCGCGTGGATGGTTAGTGCGTATAGGCCAGTGGCCAGACTCAGATCAAATACCAAGATCTCGCTAAACGTGTTAAGTATCCACGGACGCCGACCAGGGCCAGGCCCACCTCTCTCCTAGGTGGTCTCAACCTGCCCTGTCGCTCCGCCACAAAGTAACCGTCAAGGGCCGTCAGGAACCCAGGCCCACCTCTACCAGGATGGAGCCACCTGCCCCTTCAGCCCCCAACTCCGAACAGTACCACAGGTAACGTAACTGTGCAAAGTATATAATATATGCCCGTGATGACCTCCCGAAGTGATCATGGCCCAGTACTATAGCATGGCAGACGGACAAGAGTGTAGGGCCACTGATGATAATCTAGCATCCATTACTAAGCATTAGGATTGCAGGTAAAGGTAACAACAGTAGTAGCAAGGACAGGCTATGCATCAGGATAGGATTAACGGAAAGCAGTAACAAGCTACACTACTCTAATGCAAGTAGTATAGAGAAGAGTAGGCGATTTCTGGTGATCAAGGGGGGGCTTGCCTGGTTGCTCTGTCAAGAGAGAGGGGTCATCAACACCGTAGTCGTACTGGGGTCTCCGGTAGTCTCGGGGTCTACCGGAAAGAAGTAACGGAGGGGGAACACAATAAATAATAGAGCAATCAATGTAACAAAAAGCAAAATGCGGCATTACGTTGTGCTAGGGGTGACCTGACATGGTATGAGGTCATACCGGTGAAGGGGGGAAACATCCGGGAAAATATCCCTGGTGTTTCGTGTTTTCGGACAAATGATTCGGAGGGGGAAAGTCGCATGTACGCTATGCTAGGGACGTGTGACGGACGAACGGATTGCATATTCGAGTTCGTCTCATCGTTCTGAGCAACTTTCATGTACAAAGTATTTTGATCCGAGTTACGGTTTATTTTCTATGATTTATCAAAGTTTTATGTATTTCTGAAATTTATTTAATTAATTAAATCAAACATTATCCAGAACAGTGAAAGGTGATGTCAGCATGACATCACCATGACTTCAGCAGGTCAAACTCAGTTGACTAGAGTCAAACATAACCAGTGGGTCCAGTGGGACCCACCTGTCATTGAGACAAAGGTTAAATAGGATTTGTTTAAACTAAATAGGATTATTTAAGTGTGGGCCTCATTAGTCAGTGACAGATTAGTGTTTTAATTAGCAAGTTAATTAATCAGAATTAATTAATTATTTCTAGTTATTTTTTATGTATTTTTTTATATTTTTTTACTTCTCTTTTTTTGGAAAGGGGGGCTGAGGGCCCCACTTGCAAGTGGCAACGAAGCCACTCGGGCGCTGGGCTATCGGGCAGTGGCCCGGCCTCGTGCGGGCGCCGGAACCGGACGGGGTGGAGGCCGAGCGGTGCCCGAGCGGCGCCGGCAGGCGCGGCCATAGGCGATCGAGCGGCTGCCAATCACAGGGCGTCGGGCAGGCAGAAGCGCAGGGGGGAAGGCAAGCAGGTGGAGGAGCGGGGCGGGGAGATTGTGGCACAGGGGCAACCACGGCTTGCGGGGCGCCGTCGGGCGCCGGCCGTAGCAGCAACGGCAAGGCGGAGGGAGGGTTCCGCGGGCGAGTGGAGCCAGGGCAGCACGGCAGGCGCGGGGCGGAGGCCGGCGCGGGCGCAGCCTGGTCATGCACAGAGCAGGGCACCGGACGTACCAACGGGAGGACGCGAACGGCGACTGCGGCGATGAGATTGAGAGGGGGATCGTCGGTGAGGCTCACAGTGGAGCTCGTGGAGGACTTGGTGAAGCCGGTGGATGTCGAGGCCGTCCGCTGAGGCAGGGGCGCGGCGCAAGGTTGGTCGGAGGCGCGGTAGTCGTGGTGCAGGAGAGGTCCAAGACGGCGAGGACGGCGACGGCTGCTGGTGGCGAAGCTGTGGGCGCACGTGGGCCTCCATGGCCGGTGGCCTAGGGGTCATAGGAGGAGGCGGCGTCCAGAGGAGGACGGGGGCGCGGTGGCGGTCCAGGGGCGGCGGGATCGGCGATGGGGGTCGGGTGGCCGTTGCCCCGATCCAGATCGGGGGGGAGAGCGAGAGGAACGACGGGGAGTGGGGTTCGGTTGGGTTAGGGTTTTCCCAATGTGGGGATATGGAGGAGGGGAGTGGGGCGCCGGCTGGGCCGGCCTGGCTAGCCCAATGGCCAGCTGGGCCGAGACCCAGCGAGGGGGGGCTTTTATTTTCTTTTGTTGTTGTTGTTTTATTATTATATTTATCATTCTTATTTTCATTTATTCTTTCATGTTTTATTTTAGTTGCATAGTATTTTAGTAAAATATACACTTAGTATCTAAATTAGTATTTCAACTTAGTCCACAGTCACAAAAAGTCTAGACCCCAAACAACTTAGTTTGACATTTTATTAATGATAAAAGGTATTTAAATAATCGTTTTTGCTACTATTTTATTCACCTCATAGTATTTAAACATTTTATAAAGGTGTGATTTCTCCACCACAATTACCTATGTAATATTTGGTTCACTCCGAACATTTTAGCTTTAATATTAAAAAAATTTATTGTTTGCCTGATTTTGAATTTGAATTTGAATCGGTTTCGAACTAACTCAAGATCAGCAACTTTAATCGAGGTAACGTGGCATCATTAACAGGGAATTACTGCAGCTAAATATCCGGGCGTCACAATTCTCCTCCACTACAATAAATCTCGTCCCGAGATTTAAGAGGGGAGTAAGGGAAGGATGTGGCTACGAAATTCTATCGAGTCTTCTCGGTCTTGGTTGCTCTTCTCGGAGAGGTCGATCCATTACATCGATGCCTTCATACTTCTGCTTCAGGTCAAAATGATGAAGTCATCATCCTTTCTTCGGGATCTTCATCGTACTTACGGAAAGGATATGGGGGAAGACTCGAGAAGGGCGGGCCTTCCCAGGTTGACTATCTGGTACATAACTCAGGGAATGGGGTAGAAAGTAACTCTCGAATTGAACTTAAGAAAACATCAAGAGTTAAGTTAGAAGATACCATAAGAAATTTCAAGCGGGAGGCAATCATTTGATGCCCGAGACAAAGGGTGAAAGGCGTTCAGAGCAACGGGAATAAGTATTGCGTATAATACCAGAATAGATGATCTCTCGGAAGGTGGCTCGTGAAGTACTTACGAAACCACACGTGAGGGATAACTTTGGAAACAGGGTGTACAGGAGAGTCAGGTTTTGATCATATGGAACTGTGGGTTATGGCCCCACCATGTGGTTAAAAGTAGGAAAAATGTTGATATCTTGCATGGTCAGGATAGCAAGACATGTTAGAGGGTAGCCTGTCGATTATGTCGGCAACAACATCGGTACCAAGGGCGAGGGACGAAGAGAACCATTTTCCTGCTCGTTGACACGAGGCGGACCAATAGGCAAAGTTCTCGTCCATCGGTGGTTACCGGAATGCTATCAACAAAAGCAACAGGGTCTTACTGACACGGTTGTACACCAAGGTGTTTACATAAGCAGAAGAACATTACTGCTTAGATCATATAGGTCATCAGAAAGGGTAAACAAAACAATGGAAAGGAAAAGGTGATCTTCATATTAAATAGAACAATGGAAAGGAAAATGTGTTTAAACACATATTGCAGGGGTATATCGTTCCCAAGGACAAGCAGAGCATGATATCCATGTCAGGATATCATGTAGAAAACTCTTTAGGTAAGGTGAGCGAAATTTCATGACTTTACCCATACAGCGGTGTTTGGATATTTGAGCAGGAAACATTTAGCATCTGGGCTTCAAATGTTCTTGTTGAAAATCGGAGTACCACCGACATGCTTCGAGATAGCATTGACATGGTCTTCAAGCAAAGGTCAGACTCAGGATGCCTGAGAAGAAAAAGGTGCGACACAAATTGACGAGATGACATTGTAAGATCCTCGGGAAATGAACTATGGAAGCGAGTTCTGAAACAAGAGTTCATCATTAATCCAAGGGAATGACGAGGGGGTGGCTGATGGACTCAGCGACAATTCATCAAGATTAACCAAAGATGATTTCCACAATTATGTGAACAAGGAGATAACATTAGTCAGATCAAATGATATAATGATGTATGTCCGATCACAACATACACAATTGAACAATGATAGAAAGGTGCACCCGGAAACCTGGACTAAGTAGCACGATCAATGTTCAAATGATGATTGAATAAGCAATAGACTTAGAATGAAACTGTAGACCAATAACTTCAAAGCAATAGGGTTGCTAGAAGTTTAGAATTTACACATCATAGACCATTTGTCGGTATTCTGGTTAGAAACAACACGGAGACCAAGAAATGAACGCAAAAGTCGAGAGATATTACTATATCAAGAATTCTCAAGAGGTGGTAAAATTACCACGACATTCTTGACATAGAAGGTGGTAAAATTCCAAGGTAAAGAAGAACAAAAGCTGGATAGCAAGGATCTCAAGGTATAACACAAAACACGAATAAGTTTGTGTTGAACGGAAGGCGATAAAGTGGTCGGTGATAACACAAACCATTGAGGGGCGAGGATGGTATTTCTCATCAAGAATTCGATATATATCTTGGAAGAGCTCAGGATGTTGCTGATGACCACGACACATTTGTCGAGAGATTTAACGAAGATGTAATCGGTCGGCGATGACATCAAGTTAACGGAATGATGAAGCGAGAAGTTAGTGAATCCATAGGTACGACACAAACTTGAAATCAAGCTTGTCATTCGAGGACAATTGTTATGACGAGGAAGATCGACATAAGGTTAGTTACTGTCGAAATTTGTGCTCCGTGAAGGAGGACCTGGTAGCACAGTTAAAAATTAGCCCAATAATGGTATAGCCGATCAGGCTAGGAATGACGTAAAGGATTATTAAACTCATAAGCAACGAAAATTACTTAAGAGTTAATGAATCGGATTTCAGAGTCGATTCACTATCGGTGTCCCTGAGTGTCCAACAACTCAGAACCCAGGGAAAAATTGAAATCGGTGAGAAATAATACTTGAAGAAGAACTCACAAGAAGTAATATGGTTCTGTGATTTTATCGAGTTACCATGGGGTAACACTCGAAGGTAGAACATAATAGAGATTGCAGAGGTGTATTGATCTGCAACAGACAAGTGCTTTAACTAGTCCGAGAATGAAAATCAAGGAGAAAATATGACCGGAACCACAATTGCAAAGGATCAATTCACAGATACCAAATGATATTATATCAAGGGAGTAATTATTATTACAAGAAGCTTCCATGATAGGATATACATCGTGTCCATGGGCATGAACACAGTTCAAGGTCGACTCCCACTTCTTCAATGCATAACCTTTCGTTCACTCCTCGCGTTTCAAAAATGACATTAGGGTTGAATTTTTTTTACCTGGTGAAATACCAGATAAGTATGAAACGTGAAATCTTTCAGGATCACACAGATTAAGGAAGGCATAGGTTCAACCCATCGGGGCATCGTAGAAACATATACCACAAACTTCAGGAACGAATAACTCAAGCTCGGGAGCAGAGCATGGTTGACAAAAGCAGGGGATACAATTTTACCAAAGGCATTATGTATCCGATGAAAGGCTCACAAGTGTAATGAATATGAAGGACAGTGTTGGACAAAATTCAACAAAGGATCTGGTGGTCCATAAGGGATCTGATGTGAGCATCGGTACTCAACCAGAGAAAGAAAGAATGCTAGGAGGTCAGAATATAGAAACTGATTAACTCAAAGCTCAAAGGCAAAGGAATTATGAATTACAAGACAAGGGGTCAGAAGCAATGCTCTGATTAGGGATGGATAAGTTGAATAGGCTTAGGGGTACAATCGATGGCAATTTGGTTGATCGAGATCCAGCTCATGTTCAAAATGACAACTGAGCTGGAAAGATAATTTAAAAGGATCAATTGATGTATTGCGAGCATTCGCAACATTTTTGAATCAATGTATTCAAAATGATAATGACAAGGGATGCCAATAATATTACGAGACTTATGGGATTAACCACAATGCAAGCAAGCAAGAATTTCAAGAGCAATAGGCTGCCGAAGATTTTTGAAAGATCAAATGGCATTTCGAAGAATTTTGCGAAACACCTGATCAACTGGGGATGAACGAATCCCCGATAAGTGTGAGGATTTTTTTCTTTCATACATGTATTCATGAGGAATAGGAGCTACAAGGCAACATACGCAAAGGATTCTCGGAATATCCGAAGCATTTCAGGGTATCTTGTAATAACAAGTCAATTGGAAAAGAAGTTAAGGACGACAAGTGTATGTAGCTTTCCATAGGGATTTATCGATGGTATGGAATTGCAACGGCGAAGGGCACAAGGGTCTCGGGGAAACATCGGAGAGTATCTTCAAAAAAAATTTGGTGCAGCAGACGATCATCGGTAATAAGTTGCTCTCCGGGTGAAAGTGATCATGAGATCCTAATGTTAGAATTAGTAAAAATTTA
Source organism: Triticum urartu (assembly GCF_003073215.2). Taxonomy (NCBI): domain Eukaryota; kingdom Viridiplantae; phylum Streptophyta; class Magnoliopsida; order Poales; family Poaceae; genus Triticum; species Triticum urartu. The sequence goes on from NC_053023.1 coordinate 485,515,831, forward strand.
TTTAACCCGAATAGAAAAGAGATCAGAGTCCCAGAGTATAGACAAGGAGTAAAAGATCCTAATACCACCCAATGGCGACGTGGGCCGTAAGCCACACAGCCATGTTAGTAAAAAAAATTCAATGACTGGACTCGACTTTGGCCAAGGAGTTGGAAGGGGGATTCCTACAGGAAGTTGGCTCTGATACCAACTTGTGACGCCCCTGATTTAATCGTACACTAATCATACACGCAAACGTGTACGATCAAGATCAGGGACTGACGGGAAGATATCACAACACAACTCTACAAATAAAATAAGTCATACAAGCATCATATTACAAGCCAGGGGCCTCGAGGGCTCGAATACAAGAGCTCGGTCATAGACGAGTCAGCGGAAGCAACAAAATCTGAGTATAGACATAAGTTAAACAAGTTTGCTTAATAAGGCTAGCACAAACTGGGATACAGATCGAAAGAGGCGCAGGCCTCCTGCCTGGGATCCTCCTAAACTACTCCTGGTCGTCGTCAGTGGGCTGCACGTAGTAATAGGCACCTCCCGAGTAGTAGTAGTCATCATCGACAGTGGCATCTGGCTCCTGGCTTCCATCGTATGGTTGCAGCAATCAGATATAGGAAAGGGGAAAAGGGGAAGAAAAGCAACCGTGAGTACTCATCCAAAGTACTCGCAAGCAAGGAGCTACACTACATATGTATGGATTGGTATCAAATGGAATAAGGGTATCATATGTGGACTGAACTGCAGAATGCCAGAATAAGAGGGGGATAGCTAATCATTTCAAAGACTACGCTTCTGGTAACCTCCATCTTGCAGCAGGAGAAGAGAGTAGATGGTAAGTTCACCAAGTATCATCGCATAGCATAATCCTAACCGATGATCCTCCCCTCGTCGCCCTGTGAGAGAGCGACCACCGGTTGTATCTGGCACTTGGAAGGGTGTGTTTTATTAAGTATCCGGTTCTAGTTGTCATAAGGTCAAGGTACAACTCCAAGTCGTCCTGTTACCGAAGATCACGGCTATTCGAATAGATTAACTTCCCTACAGGGGTGCACCACATAACCCAACACGCTCGATCCCATTTGGCCGGACACACTTTCCTGGGTCATGCCCGGCCTCGGAAGATCAACACGTCGCAGCCCTACCTAGGCACAACAGAGAGGTCAGCACGCCAGTCTAAATCCTATGGCGCATGGGTCTGGGCCTATCGCCCATTGCACACCTGCACGTTACGAGGGCGGCCGGAAGCAGACCTAGCCTAGCAGGCATTCCTAGGCACATTTTGTTGTTGTTGTTTTATTATTATATTTATCATTCTTATTTTCATTTATTCTTTCATGTTTTATTTTAGTTGCATAGTATTTTAGTAAATTATATACTTAGTATCTAAATTAGTATTTCAACTTAGTCCACAGTCACAAAAAGTCTAGACCCCAAACAACTTAGTTTGACATTTTATTAATTATAAAAGGTATTTAAATAATCGTTTTTGCTACTGTTTTATTCACCTCATAGTATTTAAACATTTTATAAAGGTGTGGTTTCTCCACCACAATTACCTATGTAATATTTGGTTCACTCCGAACATTTTAGCTTTAATATTAAAAAAAATTATTGTTTGCCTGATTTTGAATTTGAATTTGAATCGGTTTCGAACTAACTCGAGATCAGCAACTTTAATCGAGGTGACGTGGCATCATTAACAGGGAATTACTGTAGCTAAATATCCGGGCGTCACATAGCCCTAGCAAGTTGTTCATCAAGAAATTCACCAAGTGGCACAGTAGTATCAAGCATAGAAGTAGTTTCATCATAAGTATCATGCATAGCAGAAGTGGCATCATCAATAACATGCGACATATCAGAATTAATAGCAGAAGCAGGTTTAGGTGTCGCAAGCTTACTCAAAACAGAAGGTGAATCAAGTGCAGAGCTAGATGGCAGTTCCCTACCTCCCCTTGTAGTTGAGGGATAAATCTTAGTTCTTGGATCTTTCAAGTTCTTCATAATGATAAGTAGATATAAATCCCAAGTGACTCAAAGAATAGAGCTATGCTCCCCGGCAACGGTGCCAGAAAATAGTCTTGATAACCCACAAGTATAGGGGATCGCAACAGTTTTCGAGGGTAGAGTATTCAACCCAAATTTATTGATTCGACACAAGGGGAGCCAAAGAATATTCTCAACTATTAGCAGCTGAGTTGTCAATTCAACCACACCTAGATAACTTAATATCTATAGTAAAGTGTTTAGTAGCAAAGTAATATGATAGTAGTGGTAATGATAGCAAAGGTAACAGTAGCAAAAGTAATATTTTTGGTGTTTTATAGTGATGGTAACAATAGCGACGGAAAAGTAAATAAGCGAAGAACAATATATGGAAAGCTCGTAGGCAATGTATCAGTGATGGAGAATTATGCCGGATGCGATCAATCATGTAACAGTCATAACCTAGGGTGAAACAGAACTTGCTCCAGCTCATCAATGTAATGTAGTCATGTATTCCGAATATAGTCATACGTGCTTATGGAAAAGAACTTGCCTGACATCTTTTGTCCTACCCTCCCGTGGCAGCGGGGTCCTAGCAGAAACTAAGGGATATTAAGGCCTCCTTTTAATAGAGTACCGGACCAAAGCATTAACACATAGTGAATACATGAACTCCTCAAACTACGGTCATCACCGGTAAGTATCCCGATTATTGTCACTTCGGGGTTAACGGATCATAACACATAATAGGTGACTATAGACTTGCAAGATAGGATCAATAACTCTCATATATTGATGAAAAAATAATAGGTTCAGATCTGAAATCATGGCACTCGGGCCCTAGTGACAAGCATTAAGCATGGCAAAGTCATAGCAACATCAATCTCAGAACATAGTGGATACTAGGGATCAAACCCTAACAAAACTAACTCGATTACATGATAAATCTCATCCAACCCATCACTGTCCAGCAAGCCTACGATGGAATTACTCACGCACGGCGGTGAGCATCATGAAATTGGTGATGGAGGATGGCTGATGATGACGATAGCGACGGATTCCCCTCTCCGGAGCCCCGAACGGACTCCGGATCAGCCCTTCCGAGAGAGTTTAGGGCTTGGCGGCGGCTCCGTATCGTAAAACGTGATGAATCTTTCTCTCTGGTTTTTTCTCCTCGAAAGTGAATATATGGAGTCAGGGTTGAGGTCGATGGAGCGTCATGGGGCCCACGAGGCAGGGGGCGCGCCCAGGGGGTAGGGCGCGCCCCCACCCTCATCGACAGGTGGAGGCCCCCTGACATGGATCTTCCTTCCAGTATTTTTTATATATTCCAAAGTGATTCTCCGTTGATTTTCATGTCATTCCGAGAACTTTTATTTCTGCACAAAAATGACACCATGGCAATTCTGCTGAAAACATCGTCAGTCCTGGTTAGTTCCATTCAAATCATGCAAGTTAGAGTCCAAAACAAGGGCAAAAGTGTTTGGAAAAGTAGATACGACGGAGACGTATCAACATAGCGGCTCTTTTCTTACTTTCATCCATAGAAACATAGAGAGCTCTAATTGATTCATCAACTTTAGGCACAAAAATTTTCATTTTGAGATTTTCCATATCATGAGCAATTCTATCAACACTTCTAGACAAATCATCAATCTTACTCAACTTTTCTTCTATGGAAGTGTTCAAAACATTTTGCGTGTTGATAAATTCTTTAATATTATTCTCAAGATCAGAGGTGTTCCTATTATTATTATAATATTGATTTCCATAAGAATTACCATAATTATTAGAGGAATTACTAGGAAAAGGCCTTCGATTAAAATTACCTCTATAAGCATTCTTATTAAAATTACTAGGAAAAGGCATAGGATTGTTGTTGAAATGATTTCGAGAGATAAAATTCACATCTATGGCATCACTATTTTGCTCAATCAAAGTAGACAAAGGCATATCATTAAGATCAATTGGAGCACTTCTACTAGCAACCAATTTCACTAGAGCATCAACTTTTTCACTCAAGGAAAAAATTTCTTCAACCGAATTAACTTTTTTACTAGTAGGAGCTCTTTCGGTATGCCATTGAGAATAATTTGCCATAATATTATCAATAAATTTGGTGGCTTCACCCAAAGTAATTTCCATAAAAGTACCACCCGCGGCAGAATCTAAAAGATTATGAGAAGCAAAATTCAACCCCGCATAAAAAATTTGTATGATCATCCAAAGAATTAACCCATGAGTTGGGTAATTCCTTAGCATCATTTTCATCCTTTCCCAAGATTGTGCAACATTCTCATGTTCAAGTTGCTTGAAATTAATGATCTGGGTTCTAAGGGAAATAATTTTTGCGGGAGGAAAATACTTAGTGATAAAAGCATCTTTGCACTTATTCCAAGAATCAATACTGTTGCGAGGCAAAGAAGAGAACCAAATTTTTGCAGAATCGCGCAAAGAAAACGGAAATAATTTCAACTTGGCCACATCATTGTCCACATCTTCTTTCTTTTGCATATCACATAATTCCACAAAGGTATTAAGATGGGACATGGCTTCCTCATTAGGAGTACTAGAAATTGGTCTTTCATAACAAGATTCAACAAAGCAGTATTAATATCACAAGTCTCCGCACTAGCGGCGGGAGGAGCAAGCAGAGTGCCACTAAAATCATTGTTGTTGTTGTTTGAGAAATCACATAACTTGGTGTTCTCTTGAGTCATGATGACCACACAACAAGATTGCACTCAAAAACAGATGTGGCAAGAAAACGGCAAACGGAAAAAGAGGGCCGAATAAAATGGCAAATTTTTGTGAAGTGGGGGAGAGGAAAACGAGAGGCAAATGGAAAATAATGTAAATTGCGTGGAGATGAGATTTTTGATTAGGAACTTGGTTATGAAGAAGATCCTCCCCGGCAACGGCACCAGAAATTCCTTTTGATTGCTCTTTGACTATAGCGCCGGAAAAGCTCCTGTCTGCTAGGACTACATCGGTATTTCCCCAAAGAGGAAGGGATGATGGTAGGTATTTACCTCAGTGAAGAAACCAAGGTTGTCGAAGCAGTAGGAGAACCAAGCAACACAACGTAAACAGCACCTACACACAAACAAGAACACCTCACAACCCGATGTGTTAAAGGGGTTGTCAATCCCTTTCGGGTAACGATGCCAAAAATTTGTAGTAGATTGAAATAATAGATCGCAAATAAAATAAAGTGCAGCAAAGTATTTTTGGTTTAATAGATCTGAATAAAAATGCAAAGGAAAAGTAGATCGCAAGCAAATATATGAGGAAGAAGACCTAGGGGCCGTAGGTTTCATTAGTGGCTTCTCTCGAGAAAGATAGCAAACGGTGGGTAAACAAATTACTGTTGGGCAATTGATAGAACCTCAAATAATTATGATGATATCCAGGCAATGATCATTACATAGGCATCACATCCAAGATTAGTAGACCAACTCATGCCTGCATCTACTACTATTACTGCACACATCGACCGCTATCCAGCATGCATCTAGTGTATAAAGTTCATGGGAAAACAGAGTAACGCAACAAGAATGATGACATGATGTAGACAAGATCCGTTTATCTATTGCGTAGATTCTTTTTATCATTAGTAGCAACGATACATACATGTTGTTTCCCTTTCTGTCACTGGGATCAAGCACCATAAGATCGAACCCACTACCGGGAACCTCTTCCCATTGCAAGATAAATAGATCAAGTTGGCCAAACAAAACCCAAATATCGGAGAAGAAATACGAGGCTCTAAGAGATCATGCATAGAAGAGATCAAAGAAACTCAAATAACTTTCATGGATATAAAAAGATATGACTGATCGTAAACTCAAAGTTCATCAGATCCCAACAAACACACCGCAAAAAGAGTTACATCATATGGATCTCCAAGAGACCATTGTATTGAGAATTCAGTGGGAGATAGAAAGCCATCTGGCTACTAACTACAGACCCGAAGGTCTACAAAGAACTACTCACGCATCATCGGAGAGGCACAAATGGAGGTGGTGAACCCCATCCGAGATGGTGTCTAGATTGGATCTGGTGGTTCTGGACTTTGCGGCGGCTGGATGAATATTTCGTCGACTCCCCTAGGGTTCTGGTATTTTTGGGGTATTTATAGAGCAAAGAGGCGGTCCAGGGGGCACCCGAGGTGGGCGCAACCCACCAGGGCGCGCCTGGGACTCCTGGCGCGCCTTGGTGGGTTGTCCCCTCCTCGGGACTCCCCCCAGGTGTAATCAGGGCCCAACATGTTCCTTATGGTCCATAAAAAATCTCTGTAAAGTTTCATGGCATTTGGACTCCGTTTGTTATTGATTTTCTGTGATGTAAAAACACGGAAAAAACAAGAACTAGCACTTGGCACTATGTCAATAGGTTAGTACCAAAAATGATATAAAATGATTATAAAACATCCAAGATTGATAATAAAATAGCATGGAACAATAAAAAATTATAGATACGTTGGAGACATATCAGCATCCCCAAGCTTAACTCCTACTCGTCCTCGAGTAGGTAAGTGATAAAAACAAAATTTTTGATGTGGAGTGATGTTTAACATGTCATATCATATTCTTTTCTTTATAGCATGGACATTTGGACTTTTTATGTGATTCAAAGCAATAGTCTAGTTTTGACATAATAATTTAGATACTCAAGCATATCAACAAGCAACCATGTCTTTCAATATATCAATGCTAAAATAAGTTATCCCTACAAAATCATAGTCTTGTCATGCTCTGTCTTCTTAACACAAAGTATTTATCATGCACAACCCCGATGACAAGCCGAGCAATTGGTTCATACTTTTTAACGCGCTTCAGCTTTTTCAACTCTTACGCAATACACGAGCGCAAGCCATGGATATAGCACTACGAGTGGAATAGAGTATGATGATAGGGGTAAATATAGAGAAGACAAAAAGGTGAGAAAGTCTCACATCGATGCGGCTAACCAACGGGCTATGGAGATTCCCATCAATCGATATCAACGTGAGGAGTAGGGATTGCCATGCAATGAATGCACCAAGAGCTATAAGTGTATGAAAGCTCAATATGAAACTAAGTGGGTGTGTATCTAATCCTATAATGAAAAATTCCCACTAGTATATGAAAATGACAACATAGGAGACTCTCCGTATGAAAAACATGGTGCTACTTTGAAGCATAGGTGTGGTAAAGGATACTAACAATGCCCCTTCTCTCTTTATTTATTTTTTTATTTCTTTTTTCCCTTTTTTTCTTTCTCTTTTTTTTTCTTTTTCTCTCATTGTCCGGAGCCTCATCCCGACTTGTGGGGGAATCATAGTCTCCATCATCCTTTCCTCACTGGGGCACTGCTCTAAAAATGAATAATGATGATCATCACACTTCTATTTACTTATAACTCAAAAGAAATAAAAATTACAAGTCGATATCTATGACAAAGTATGACTCTATATGAATGCCTCTGGTATGTACCAAAATGTGCAATGATCTAGCGTAACATGTATGAAAAATGATGAACGGTGACTGAGCCGCAACTACTATGTCAGCTATATGATCATGCAAAGCAATATGACAATGAATGCCCAAGTCATCATCGGTGGCCATCTTCATCATCCCGGTGGCCACCACGATGAGGAGGGAGTAGTCCACCCTCGGGGCTGAGGGTTTGTACCAGTAGCTATGTGTTTAATCTCTCTCTCTCCCTCTCTCTCTCGTGTTCTTGAGATGTCACGATCTTGATGTATCGCGGGCTTTGTTAATATAGTCGGATCGTATGGTGTTTCCCCCTCTCTATCTTGTTGTGATGAATTGAGTTTTTTCCCTTTGAGATTTTGTAGCTATCGGATTGAATACTTTTATGGATTTGAGAACACTTGATATATGTCTTGCAATTGAATACTCGTGGTGACAATGGGGTATCATATTGATTCACTTGATATATGCTTTGGCACTCAACTCACGGATTCCTGAGGTGACATTGGGGTAATCTATGCATAGGGGTTGATGCACATTCTTGCCTTTTTTTCTCCAGTAGAAATCTTGGGGCACTCTTTGAAGTTCTTTGTGTTGGATTGAATATCATGAATCCGAATTTGCTTTCGTGTTATTTTAGTACGAACTCTTGGTTAGATTGATCGGAAAGAATAGCTTCATGTTATTTAGTACGAACTCTAGGATAGATTGATCAGAAAGAATAGCTTTGAGGTGGTTTCGTACCCTACAAAAAATTATGTCTTATGTTCTCCGCTAGATAGGAACTTTGGAGTGATTCTTCGTTGCATGTTGAGGGATGGTTATATGATCCAATTATATTAGCATTGTTGAGAGATTTTACTAGTGAAAGTACGGACCCTAGGCCTCATTTTCAAGCATTGCAATATTGTTTTTGTGCCCGTTTACTATTTGCTACCTTGCTGTTTTTATTTATTCAGATTATAAAAATATATTTCTACCATCCATATTACACTTTTATCACCATCTCTTCGCCGAACTAGTGCCCCTATACAATTGTAGCGACCTGACCCGAATGGATCACGTCTACTGTGCTACGGTGTCATCCCTGGATCAGTAATGCTGACACCACACAGTACATCGAGGTTTTATAGCAGAGTTGCAATCACACACTTATTACATCGATGGCTCAAAAAGAACTTATTACAATAAATATGGCTTAAGGCCATATTTTAAAGATAACAGCGGAAGACTTGGAAGATAAATGGGTCCATCAACTCCAGCGGCATCACTGAGTATAGAACCACGACCTAAACGCACCTCAATCGTCGTCTGAAAAGTCTGCAACATTAACGTTGCAGCCCGAAAACGGGTCAGCACATGGAATATGCTGGCAAAGTAACACATAGAGAGTAATGGAATGAAACAGCTATACTACATGCATATATGGCTGGTGGAAAGCTCTATGGTTACAGTTTTGCGTAAAGCCAGTTTTTCCCTACTGCAAAGGAATAAATTTTATTTACTATCATGGTGTTTGTGAAACATTGAGAATGGTTGACAGCATTCTCAATCCCAATTAAAAGTAATTAAAACCCAATAACATTAATTAGAAGTAACATGTTGAGATTCACAATGATATTCAAGTACTAGATACTCAAGTTGTCCATAACCGGGGACACGGCTAATCATGATTAGTTTGTTACTCTGCAGAGGTTTGCGCACTTTTCCCCACATGACTCGATCGCCTCCGTTTGTTTTCTCGCACTACATGGTGTTTGAGAAACGGATGACCGAGACATAGTCTTTCAGAAGCACTAGCACCTTACATGTGGGGTAGACCGGTACACCTACATCCCCTACATCTGCTAGTCCACCCCGTAAGAGTTCGCACAACTTAGTCAACTATGCCAGAGCCCATAGTAGCATGTGGCTGCACACGGAAGTTTCTAGCATGAATTATCTTATGATCCCTTTGAGCCTGGGTGGCGGTCCAAAAAAAACAGGCAAGTCCTGATAGACATCAGGTGCCTCAATCCACCCAGATGTGTGTTTAAGTTGCCACCTTAGATAAACCATTAAAATTATCAATCTCACATCTGTCATGGATATCACTCACCCAATCCACGTCTACTAGCATAGCATGGCATAATAAGCAACGTAGAAGTAACTCCCAAGGGTTTGATAATAATACAGGTAATAGGTACTACCTCATCTACTTTCCATCCCACAATTTAATTAGATCCTAATCATGCAATGTGTGAGGATTGATCTAATGCAGTAAAACATGGGTTGTAGAAAAGGTATGATCAAAGTGTTACTTGCCTTGCTGATGATCCGCGAGTCCTAGGGTTTCGAAGTAACAAGCGGCGCAATCCGGGTAATCTATCGCAGACAAACAACAAGCATACAATAAGTACTCATCTAATGCATAGGTAAAACTCGAACAAGAGAACGAACCAAGTAGTTCAACTTAAGAACTCCGGTTGCAAAGAAAGAACGAAAAACAAACGGCGGAAGAAAACAACTCGGTTCTAGCAAGTTGAATCTAGGTCAAAATTTTACTGTAACAAAAGCTTGTTCAAGTTGATTAGACGGAACGGCGGTTTCGAGACGAAACTCCAGGCGCTTGAATCACCTGATTCCGATAAACGAGCGGAAAAAATAGACTAGGAAGAAGATCGGATCTGAGATCACGATCGCGGAATAAATCCGACGAAAAGAACAAGAAGAACGGTTAAACGAACGGACGTTTGTTAACCTAGAAGAATCCGGTGATCACGTTCGTTAGGACGAACGGTCCGGCGAACGGTCCAAAGCAACTAAATCGGAGAAGAAAACGAATCCGATCTAGGGTTTTGGAGAAGAAAACCGATCGAAAAACTGATCTAGAAAACCAGAACGGTTTAGAGAAGAAAAGAATCGGAACGATTAGAAGAAAACGATCCGAGGAAAAGAATAGATGTAGCGCGGGGCAACCTTGGCGAGGTCTCCGGTGAGGGGCTCCGGCGGCGTCGGCGTAGGGCGGCGGCGTGGGCAAGGTGCGGCGGCGGCGCAGGTGTGGGGTGGCGGCGCAAGGTGCGGCGGCGGCGCGGGTGTGGGGTGGCGGCGGCAAGGTGCGGCGGCGGTGACGCAGGGCGCGGTGTGATACGGCGCGGCGGCGGGGGGTGCTTGGGTATTTATATTGGGGAGGGGAGGGGTTTACTTGGGGTAGAGGACAAGGAATTAGAATAGGAGTAGGAAAGATCTAGAAAATAAACGGAATAAGGAAAGGGGAGGGGCTAAAGCCTAGAATCCATAAAGGATTCGGCTAAGAGGCAGAGGCGGCGGCGGCCTTGCGCCTGGCAAGCGCATGCGCGGCTGTAGGTGGCTTGGCTTGGGCCTTTGGCCCAAGGCGCTGCTCAATTTTTTTTTAAATAGTTTCCTCGCGCAGAAAAAAAAACAAAAAGGGATCTAAACGAACTCCGAAAAATCTAAAGTAAATTTTCCCCGACTCCTAAAAATGAGTCGAACAAAATGAACTTTTCTCCAGACCTAAAATGCAATTTTCGAAAACGCGCATTTTTCCCTATCCAAATAAAATGCAAATAAAACTCCGGCAACAAAATTGATCTATTTATTAAATCTTCATTTTCCTAAATTTGGGAAAGTCATATTATTCCCTCTCTCATATTTTGACACCGGAAAAATTATTGAAGATAAAATAAATAAATCAAATGATCCTATTTTCAAAATTCGAGAGAACTCTCAAATATGAAAATAACGAAATCTCCAACTCTCTCCGAGGGTCCTTGAGTTGCGTGAAATTTCTAGGATCAACCATAATGCAAGAAAATATTATATGCATATGATCTAGTGTATAACATTCCAAATTGAAAATTTGGGATGTTACAAACCTACCCCCCTTAAGATGAATCTCGCCCTCGAGATTCGGGTTGGCTAGAAAATAGGTGAGGGTGGTCTTTGAGCAAATCTTCTTCTCTCTCCCAGGTGGCTTGATCTTCTGAGTGGTGGTTCCACTGAACTTTGCAAAACTTGATAACCTTGCTGCGAGTAACTCTACTGGCAACATCGAGAATCTTGACTGGCTTCTCCTCATATGTTAGGTCATCCTTTAACTGAATTGCTTCTAATGGCACTGTATCTCTTAGCGGTACCTCCGCCATCTCGGCGTGACATTTCTTCAGCTGAGAAACATGGAATACATCATGAACTCCTGACAGTCCTTTGGTAGTTCCAACTTATAAGCGACTTCTCCCATACGTTTCACGATCTTAAACGGTCCAACGAAACGCGGTGCTAACTTTCCCTTAACTCCAAAGTGCTTAACTCCTCGAAGTGGGGATACTCGAAGGTAAACTCTGTCTCCGGTTTCGTAAACTGTCTCCTTGCGTTTAGAATCTGCATAGCTCTTCTGCCTGGACTGGGCTACCTTGAGCCTATCGCGAATCAACTTAACCTTCCGTTCAGACTCCTTAATCAAATCTGGTCCAAAGAATTGACGGTCTCCAACTTCGTTACTGTTGTCATGGAACGAAACTGGTATCTGATACGATACTCCTCGGGACTCCATGCAAACAAATGATCTTAGTCATGTATATCTTTGCCAACTTAGCACTGGTGTAAGTGGTCTTAACTGGAATGAAATGTGCTACCTTCGTCAAACGATCAACTACTACCCATATCGAGTCATATCCGGCTTTTGTCCTGGGTAGTCCTGTGATAAAATCCATGCCTATCTTATCCCACTTCCATTCGGGTATCGGCAGTGGTTGTAACAATCCTGCTGGCTTTTGATGTTCTGCTTTTACTCTCTGACATACGTCACAAACTGCTACATACGCTGCAATATCCTTCTTCATTCCGGTCCACCAGAATGTTTCCTTCAAATCCAAATACATCTTGGTATTCCCTGGGTGAATCGAATGTGGTGAATTATGTGCCTCCTGCAAAATCTACTTCCTGATCTCCGGGTCATTGGGCACATAAACACGGTCCTCAAACCATAAGGTGTCGTGCTCATCCTCACGAAATCCCTTTGCTTTTCCTTCGCTCAATTTCTCTTTTATAGCAGCAATCTCTTTGTCAGATTTCTGAGCTTCTCTGATCTTATCCATCAATGTTGATTGAATCTCCAATGCTGCTACATAGCCTTTCGGAACTATCTCTAAGCTTAGTTCATGAAGGTTTTCTGCTAACTCCTTGGGTATACTTCCCGTCATTATCGTATTGACATGGCTCTTACGGCTCAATGCGTCAGCTACTACATTAGCCTTTCCGGGATGGTAATGCAATCTCATGTCATAATCCTTGATGAGCTCCAACCATCTCCTTTGTCGGAGGTTCAACTCCTTCTGAGTGAAAATGTACTTCAAACTCTTATGATCCGTGTACACCTCACAATGATTTCCAATGAGGAAATGTCTCCACGTTTTCAACGCATGCACTACGGCTGCTAACTCCAAATCATGCGTGGCATAATTCAACTCATGAGGCTTCAGTTGTCATGATGCATACGAAACAACTCTCCCTTCCTGCATAAGCACTGCTCCAAGTCCTCGACGTGAAGCGTCGCAATACACCTCATAATCCTTGGTCTGATCTGGCAAAATCAATACCGGTGAGGTAACCAATCATTTCTTCAACTCCTGGAAACTAGCCTCACACTCCTCAGTCCATTTGAACTTAGTATCCTTCTTCAACAACTCCGTCATAGGCTTCGCAATTTTTGAGAAATTCTCAATAAATCTCCGGTAGTATCCTGCGAGTCCAAGAAAACTCCGGATCTCTCCAACTGTTGTTGGTGCTTCCCATTTGGTTACGGTCTCAACCTTTGTGGGGTCAACTGCTATACCTTCTCCGGATATAACGTGTCCGAGGAATCCAACTTCCTTCAACCAAAACTCACATTTGCTGAATTTGGCATATAACTGATGTTCCCTTAGTTTCTCCAAAACCAAACGCAAATGTTCCTTATGCTCCTCTTCATTCTTTGAATAAACTAGGATGTCATCAATGAACACTACGACGAACTTATCCAAAAACTCCATAAACACTTTGTTCATCAGGTTCATAAAATAGGCAGGTGCGTTAGTCAATCCAAATGACATAACGGTATACTCATACAGTCCATATCTTGTGGTGAATGCTGTCTTAGGTATGTCCTGCTCTCGAATCTTCAACTGATGGTACCCTGATCGCAAATCGATCTTGGAAAACACTTTAGCTCCTTGCAATCGATCAAACCGATCATTAATCATTGGCAGTGGGTACTTGTTCTTGATGGTTACTTCATTCAATCCCCGATAATCTACAACCATCCTTAATGATCCATCCTTCTTTTCCACTAGAAGTACGGGTGATCCCCAAGGTGAAGAACTTGGGCGAATGTAACCTTTATCCAATAACTCCTTAATCTGATTCTTAATTTCCACCAAATCCTTTGCTGGCATCCGGTACGGTCGCTTCAATATTGGGCCTGTACCTGGCAATAACTCAATCAAAAACTCAATATCTCTATCCGGTGGCATGCTTGGTAATTCCTCAGGAAATACATCAGGAAAATCCTTTACCACTGGTACTTCCTCCTGCACAACTCCTGATAAGAAATTCACTTGTGTCCTGTTTGGCACATGCCGGGATACATACTTGATCCTTCTTCCTTCTGGTGTGGTAAGCAAAATTGTCTTACTGGCGCAATCGATGTTTCCTCCATACATCGACAGCCAATCCATACCAAGAATCACATCCAGACCTTGGGATTCCAGAATAATTAAATCCGTTGGGAATACATGCCTTCCTATACTCAATGGTACTTGAAAACATCCTTGTCTGGCCATGTATTCTGCTCCTGGCGAGCTTACTAGCATAGGTGTTTTAAGAATCCTAGTGGGCAGGCTATACTTTTCCACAAATCCCCTTGATATGTATGAATGCGATGCACCAGTATCAAAAAGAACGAGTGCAGTAAATGACTTAACCAAAAACTTACCGATTACTGCATCGGTCTGATCTTCAATCTCCTCCACATTAACGTGGTTCACCTGTCCCCTATTGAAAGGGTTCGGCTTCTTCCCAGAGCTTCCATTGCCATTTCCATTCTGGCCTTCAGGACATTCATTGGCATAATGTCTGGTCTTCGAACACTTGAAATAGGTGACTTGACTCAGGTCTCTCTTAGTTGGGGTCGATGGGGTTGTTCGGTTCTGGCCGTTGCTTCCTCCATTCCCATTACCATTCTTGTGGCCATTATGGTTGTGCGAGCTACCTCCTCCATGGGTGTGCTGAAACTTAAATCCCGGTTTAGGGGTAAAACGGGGCTTGCTGGGCTCCAGAGTTATACTTCCCCTGTCCATACTTCCTCTTACGGTTCTCAATCTGCCGTTGCTTCCCTTCAATCATGATGGCACGATCTACCAACTCCTGGTAGTTGTTGAAACTTGCTACCATCAACTGCATGCTTAGTTCATCATTCAATCCTTCCAGAAACTTCTCCTGCTTGGCTGCATCCGTAGCAACGTCATCTGGGGCATAACGGGCTAGCTTACTAAACTCTTCCACATACTGGCCAATAGTCCTTCCTCCTTGGCGTAAGTTGTGAAACTCACGCTTCTTTATGGCCATAGTTCCTGCTGAAACATGGGCAGTGCGGAAAGCTTGCTGAAACTGATCCCATGTGATAGTGTCAACTGGGTAAGTGGCTGTGAAATCCTCCCACCATGCTGCCGCGGGTCCGTCAAGCTGGTGTGCGGCAAACTTCACTTTCTCACCATCCGTGCATCCTGCAGTGGTCAACTCCCTTCCTATCTTACGGAGCCAATCGTCTGCTACTATTGGCTCGGTGCTACTGGAAAACACCGGCGGATTCAGCCTAAGGAAACGGGCTAAGTGGTCAACAGGTGGTGGTGGTGGGTTGTTGTTGTTGTTCTGCTGATTCTGAACTAACATCTGCATCAACTGATTCTGTTGCTGGATCAACTGAGTGAGCTCCGGTGGAAATCCATTATCACGTCTCGGAGGCATCTGAGGGTTTAGAAAAGACGAGAATTAAGAATAGAGGGGGTCTAAAGGGAAAACACTACCCATATGCACATGAGGCAAAAGCACACAATTCACTTCAATCAATCAAACAAGGGCTTACAAACGGTCTAACTATCGCAAAAGTGCTCGACTATAATGTGTTTACATGGGGGAATACTACTACTATCTGGTGGTCATCTAGAAATTTGAACCGGTGGAAGACTCCATGATATCTACTCCAGCTTCGTCTTCAAAGTCGGGTTCACTTGGATCCGAATCGGTGTCGTCGATGATGATGTAGTTGTCTGGACATGCGACGTACTTGTCGTCCTCCTGGGATGCTAACTTGCTCTTGAGTTCTTCAATATCCTGCTTAAGATCGCAATTGTGCCTTGCTAGAGCTACGATCTCGTCCATATAGTCCTTGCGTGTAGACTTTAGTTCTCCTTCTAGCTCGATGATCCTTGCCTTCGCATTCTTCAACTCTACCATATCATTGCACATCTGGTTCTCGTGGTGTCGAATGTGCTGGTTTAACTCTTGGATGAAAGATGCAATGGATCTATCTTTCTTGATCCTGACTAACTCCCATTGTTCATCACGGCGTCCGTAAATCTGGTAGATAGTATCCTTGAGGTCTTCTTGATAAACTTCTCCAATGCGTCCTATGGTGATATGAGCTGCCATGCTCCTTCCTAGACTCCAGGTTGGTGCATTGAAAACACTATCTATGGGCTTCGTGATTGGCGCGAATGTTCTTCCCGGAACGTGAGCTTGAATCTTCCAGCGCTCCTCTTCAGGCAGAGTGGCGCTGAAGGTTCCCGTGAAGCTTGGTAATCCAATGTTCAGGTACTTGGTGACTTCCTTCAGGTGAAATCCAAATGGTGTGCCTTCATCCGGTTGAGCGTACTTAATCTTCGCGTGCGTCATCCTAAAAGAGTAGAAAAGATGAGGAGTTAGAAAATGAGAAGAGAAGGGTGATCTATGGCTTTAACTTAGTGGTCGTGTCCTACAGTCAGCGTGTGCTCTGATACCATCTCTGTAGCGACCTGACCCAAATGGATCACGTCTACTGTGCTACGGTGTCATCCCTGGATCAGTAATGCTGACACCACACAGTACATCGAGGTTTTATAGCAGAGTTGCAATCACACACTTATTACATCGATGGCTCAAAAAGAACTTATTACAATAAATATGGCTTAAGGCCATATTTTAAAGATAACAGCGGAAGACTTGGAAGATAAATGGGTCCATCAACTCCAGCGGCATCACTGAGTATAGAACCACGACCTAAACGCACCTCAATCGTCGTCTGAAAAGTCTGCAACATTAACGTTGCAGCCCGAAAACGGGTCAGCACATGGAATATGCTGGCAAAGTAACACATAGAGAGTAATGGAATGAAACAGCTATACTACATGCATATATGGCTGGTGGAAAGCTCTATGGTTACAGTTTTGCGTAAAGCCAGTTTTTCCCTACTGCAAAGGAATAAATTTTATTTACTATCATGGTGTTTGTGAAACATTGAGAATGGTTGACAGCATTCTCAATCCCAATTAAAAGTAATTAAAACCCAATAACATTAATTAGAAGTAACATGTTGAGATTCACAATGATATTCAAGTACTAGATACTCAAGTTGTCCATAACCGGGGACACGGCTAATCATGATTAGTTTGTTACTCTGCAGAGGTTTGCGCACTTTTCCCCACATGACTCGATCGCCTCCGTTTGTTTTCTCGCACTACATGGTGTTTGAGAAACGGATGACCGAGACATAGTCTTTCAGAAGCACTAGCACCTTACATGTGGGGTAGACCGGTACACCTACATCCCCTACATCTGCTAGTCCACCCCGTAAGAGTTCGCACAACTTAGTCAACTATGCCAGAGCCCATAGTAGCATGTGGCTGCACACGGAAGTTTCTAGCATGAATTATCTTATGATCCCTTTGAGCCTGGGTGGCGGTCCAAAAAAAACAGGCAAGTCCTGATAGACATCAGGTGCCTCAATCCACCCAGATGTGTGTTTAAGTTGCCACCTTAGATAAACCATTAAAATTATCAATCTCACATCTGTCATGGATATCACTCACCCAATCCACGTCTACTAGCATAGCATGGCATAATAAGCAACGTAGAAGTAACTCCCAAGGGTTTGATAATAATACAGGTAATAGGTACTACCTCATCTACTTTCCATCCCACAATTTAATTAGATCCTAATCATGCAATGTGTGAGGATTGATCTAATGCAGTAAAACATGGGTTGTAGAAAAGGTATGATCAAAGTGTTACTTGCCTTGCTGATGATCCGCGAGTCCTAGGGTTTCGAAGTAACAAGCGGCGCAATCCGGGTAATCTATCGCAGACAAACAACAAGCATACAATAAGTACTCATCTAATGCCATAGGTAAAACTCGAACGAGAGAACGAACCAAGTAGTTCAACTTAAGAACTCCGGTTGCAAAGAAAGAACGAAAAACAAACGGCGGAAGAAAACAACTCGGTTCTAGC
The DNA here is from genome assembly GCF_003073215.2 of Triticum urartu. Classification (NCBI taxonomy): domain Eukaryota; kingdom Viridiplantae; phylum Streptophyta; class Magnoliopsida; order Poales; family Poaceae; genus Triticum; species Triticum urartu. The sequence continues at coordinate 485,533,815 of NC_053023.1, forward strand.
AAGTTGAAATCTAGGTCAAAATTTTACTGTAGCAAAAGCTTGTTCAAGTTGATTAGACGGAACGGCGGTTTCGAGACGAAACTCCAGGCGCTTGAATCACCTGATTCCGATAAACGAGCGGAAAATAGACTAGGAAGAAGATCGGATCTGAGATCACGATCGCGGAATAAATCCGACGAAAAGAAAAGAAGAACGGTTAAACGAACGGACGTGTTAACCTAGAAGAATCCGGTGATCACGTTCGTTAGGACGAACGGTCCGGCGAACGGTCCAAAGGCAACTAAATCGGAGAAGAAAACGAATCCGATCTAGGGTTTGAGAAGAAAACCGATCGAAAAACTGATCTAGAAAACCAGGAACGTTTAGAGAAGAAAAGAATCGGAACGATTAGAAGAAAACGATCCGAAAAAGAATAGATGTAGCGCGGGGCAACCTTGGCGAGGTCTCCGGTGAGGGGCTCCGGCGGCGTCGGCGTAGGGCGGCGGCGTGGGCAAGGTGCGGCGGCGGCGCGGGTGTGGGGCGGCGGCGGCAAGGTGCGGCGGCGGCGCAGGTGTGGGGTGGCGGCGTGCGCGCAAGGTGCGGCGGCGGCGCGGGTGTGGGGTGGCGGCGCAAGGTGAGGCGGCGCGGCGGCGGTGACGCAGGGCGCGGTGTGATACGGCGCGTGCAAGGCGGGGGGGGGTGCTTGGGTATTTATATTGGGGAGGGGAGGGGTTTACTTGGGGTAGAGGGACAAGGAATTAGAATAGGAGTAGGAAAGATCTAGAAAATAAACGGAGTAGGAATAAGGAAAGGGGAGGGGCTAAAGCCTAGAATCCATAAAGGATTCGGCTAAGAGGCAGAGGCGGCGGCCGACCGGCCTTGCGCCTGGCAAGCGCACGCGCGGCTGTAGGTGGCTTGGCTTGGGCCTTTGGCCCAAGGCGCTGCTCAACTTTTTTTTTAAATAGTTTCCTCGCGCAGAAAAAAAAACAAAAAGGGATCTAAACGAACTCCGAAAAATCTAAAGTAAATTTTCCCCGACTCCTAAAAAATGAGCCAACAAATGAACTTTTGTCGAACCTAAAATGCAATTTTCGAAAACGCGCATTTTCCCTATCAAATAAAATGCAAATAAAACTCGGCAACAAAATTGAATCTATTTATTAAATCTTCATTTTCCTTAAATTTGGGAAAGTCATATTCCCTCTCTCATATTTTGACACCGGAAAAATTATTGAAGATAAATAATAAATCAAATGATCCTATTTCAAAATTTCGAGAGAACTCTCATATGAAAAAACGAAATCTCCAACTCTCTCCGAGGGTCCTTGAGTTGCGTGAAATTTCTAGGATCAACCACAATGCAAGAAAATATGATATGCATATGATCTAGTGTATAACATTCCAAATTAAAAATTTGGGATGTTACAACAATTTGCCATTGTATTGGGTGTGTTGGGGACACAAGAGATTTCTTGTATTTGGTTGCAGGGTCGTTTGAGAGAGACCATCTTCATCATACACCTCTCACGGATTGATAAACCTTAGGTCATCCACTTGAGAGAAAATTGCTACTATCCTACAAAACTCTGCGCTTGGAGGCCCAACACGTATCTACAAGAATAAAGTTGCGTAGTAGACATCAAGCACTTTTCTGGCGTTGTTGCCGGGGGAGGTGAGTGCTTGAAGGTATATCTTTAGATCTTGCAATCGAATCTTTTAGTTTCTTGTTTTATCACTAGTTTGGTTTATAAAAGAAAACTACATAAAAATGGAATTTAGGTTGCATCATATTATTGATCATCTTTCTAATATCTTTCTTGAAAATGATGGATCGGAAAATTGTGCTCAATTGTTACAAGAAGAAGTCAATAAAATGTTCGGCACAAAATATTTGAATGATGAGCATGATTGTAATGTTGTTAGTATGAATTCTTTGAATATCCTTGATGTTAATGATATGCAAAACCATAAGCTTGGAGATGCTATATTTGATGAAGATGATATTTTTAGTCCCCCAAGTTTTGATGAGAAAAAAATATTATGATGATTGTATTGATGAAAGTGGATTCAAAGAGGTCATGACTTTATTTAATGATGAATCCACTATTTTGGAAGAGGTTGCAATTGATTATGACAACAAAGTTGCTATCTATGATGATTATGGTGATGCCATATATGCTATATTGAAGAATGATAACCATGAAACTTGTCATCATGATTTTAATTTTCAATCACATGATAGTTATTTTGTTGAGTTTGCTCCCACTACTATTCATGAGAATAAATTTGCTTATGTGGAGAGTCATAAAATTTCTATGCTTGTGGATCATGAAAAGAATGCTTTATGTGATAGCTATATTGTTAAATTCATTCATGATGCTGCTGAAAATTATTATGGGAGAGGAACATGTGCGTCTACATATTGCAATAATATCAAGTTTCCTCTCTATGTGTTGAAAATCTTGAAGTTATGCTTGTTTTGCCTTCCTATGCTAGTAGATTCTTGTTCCTATAAGTTGTTTGCTCACAAAATCCCTATGCATAGGAAGTGGGTTAGACTTAAATGTGCTAGTCATATGCTTCATGACTCTCTCTTTATGTTTCAATTCTTATCTTTTATGTGAGCATCATTGAAATCTTCATGCCTAGCTAAAAGGCATTAAAGAAAAGCACTTGTTGGTAGACAACCCAACACTTTTACCTACTGTTTTTGTGTGTTCACATGATTAGGCTACTGTAGTAATCATGTTTTATTGCTTTTGTTTCAATAAAGTGCCAAGTAAGACCTTTGGGATGGCTTACGGTGATAGTTGATTTGATCTTGCTGAAAAACAGAAACTTTTGCGCTCAGGAAAACAATTCTAATTTTTAACAGAAGCGTGATAAATACTGATTCTTTTTGCAGAAGATTAATAGACAAATTACCCAGGTTTTCCTATTTTTCAGAATTTTTGGAGTAGCAGAAGTATGGTTGGAGTACAGATTACTACAGAATGTTCTATTTTTGACAGATTCTGTTTTCAATGCATAGTTTGCTTGTTTTCTAGTTTCCATGGCTTATATTGCTCAATATAAATTGTGGAAATGATACGCTACATTAGGAATTGTGTGAGAACAATTATGAACCTTGTCTTTGACAGTACCAAAAGTGAAATGGTATGCTCTTTATCATACTAACCTATCTCAGAAAGTTATGGTAAGTTTTGTGCGATTGAAGTTTTCAAGTTTTGGGTGAGATGTCGATATGAGGAGAATAAGGAGTGACAAGACCCTAAGCTTGGGGATGCCCAAGGCACCCCAAGGTAATATTCAAGGGAGATCCAAGCAACTAAGCTTGGGGATGCCCCGGAAGGCATCCCCTCTTTCGTCTCCAACATTATCGGTAACCTTACTTGGAGCTATGTTTTCATTCATCACATGATATGTGTTTTTCTTGGAGCATAATTTTATTTTTTTAGGATTTTATTTCTTTTATTTAGAATAATGTTTTGCATATTTTATTTCAATAAAAGTGGCAATGATAGCCTTTACTGTGCTTATTTTACAAGTCTACATGTTGTTGTTTGAAAACATAAAGTTTATCGATGTTGCAAAAATTCCCTAGAAAATTTAGAATGTGATAAAATGTTGAAACTTTTTGCACGATAAGATCTGATAAATTTTCTATAGTGTGGTAAAATTTTCATAATTTTTGGAGTTAAAGAAGTATTGATACTCTTGCATTCTTTACAGACTGTACTGTTTTGGAAGATTGTTGTTATGTTTGCATATGTTTGCTTTTTTGATGATTCCATTTGAGGATAGGAGTATTAAATATGCAGAGGCATTTAGTGTGCAATGTTAAATAATAATTTTAGTGATTTTCTACATTAGAGAATGATAAGGTTTTTGCATTGGTTTATTCTAACTTATCTCACGAGTCCTTGTTGAGTTTTGTGTGGATGAAGCTTTTGAGATTTAGGAAAACCATGATATGAGAAGAATTAAGGAGACACAAAATCTCAAGCTTGGGGATGCCCAAGGCACCCCAATATAATATTTCGAGAAGTCTCAAGCATCTAAGCTTGGGGATCCCTGGTAGGCATCCCACCTTTCTTCTTCAACAACTATCACTCAGTTTTGGTTGAGCCTAAGTTTTTGCTTCTTCACATGATGTGTGATATTCTTAGAATGTCATTTTATTTTGTTTTTTCTTGCTGTTTTAATAAAATACTTAGATATGAAAGTTTTTAAATAAGCGGCATTCACATCCCGTCAATGAAGCTCTTTTTTATGGAATTGCTCTAGTGCTTCACTTATATCTTTTTGAGCATGGTGTGATTTAGTATGTTTGAAGAAATTCGCTCTTGCCTCACTTAAATGAATTTGAGAGAAAGAAATATTATGCTCATGATCTTCATTTATATCTTTTTGGAGTAGCTTGTCATTTACTCTTGTGCTTCACTTATATCCTATGAGTAAATTGTTGAATAAATTTAATGTCATGAAGTTGAAATCATATCATGCCTAGTGGTAGCTTCACATTGGGTTTAGAAAGAGAAATCTTTTGAGACTTGACAACCACAATATTAGTCATACAAGCAATTCAAGAATAAAAAGTATAAGGAAGAGAACTTTCACATGCAAATACACTATCTTGGAAATCTTTTGTGATTGTGAGCCCCCATCAAAATATTGTATGCCAAAATTGTTGAAGTTGGACAAGGAAGACAACGTAATGGTTTATGTTTGTTCATATTCACATAGAAGTTATGTTGTCATAGATCCTTCAACATGTGCTGCTTTCCCCCCATCTTTGCTAGCCAAAAATTCCGCACCAAGTAGAGATACTACTTGTGCATCCAAAAAACCTTAAACCCAAATCTTATTTTCAAGAGTACACCATACCTACCTAAGGATTGAATAAGATCCTTCAAGTAAGTTGTCATCGGTGCAATAAGGCAGTAAAAATTTCTTCTAAAAGTGTTAGATCATTTAGTGTAAGAGAAAATTGAGCGTTGTACGAACTTGTGATGGCAAAGAATAAAAGCGACAGACTGCATAATAAAGGTTGCTATCATAAGGGGCAATATAGCGTGACGTTCTTTTGCACTAAGGGGTTGAGCATACAAACAAATAAGCGCATAGCAACCTCTACTTCCCTTTGCGAAGGGCCTATCTTTTACTTTTCAGTATTTACTTTTATGCAAAGAGTCAAAGTTTTTCTCTCTATTCCTTTTTATTTTTCTCTTTTGGCAAGCATCATGTGGTGAGGAAAGATCTAGGCACATATATCCAATTGGATATGGGTAGCATGAGTTATTATTGTTGACATAACCCTTGAGGTGAATACGTTGGGACGCAAAACAATAAGCCCCTATCTTTCTATGTGTCCGGTTGAAACGTTTTGCTCATGTGTATGCGGTGACTGTTAGCAATCATAGAATACTATATGATGGTTGAGTATGTGGAGCTCTTACTTAGACTCTATTGAATAAGTTGAATTACAATTGTTTGGTGACTGAGAACATAGGTTGTTGAGTTTCAAGAGAATTCATGGTTTGAACCTTAACATGTGAATTGGATGCCACTATAACATGAGAAGTTTCATAAGAAAGAATTGTTGTTATGATGCTAGGAAAAGTGATTGAAATTATCATTGATCAAATTTGTGCACTTTGCTAGCATTCACACTTCATAAATTATTTCTTTTATCATTTACCTACTCGAGGACGAGTTGGAATTAAGCTTGGGGATACTGATACGTCTCCAACGTATCTATAATTTATGAAGTATTCATGCTGATATATTATCATTCTTGGATGTATTACAATCATTTTATAGCAACTTTATATCAATTTTTGGGACTAACTTATCGACCCAGTGTCCGGTGCCAGTTGCTGTTTTTGCTTGTTTTTTAGATCGCAGGAAATCAATATCAAACGAGTCCAAACACCACGAAACTTCTTGGAGATTTTTTATGGACCAGGACACCCAAGATGGGCAGAGCAGCACTTGGGGGTGCCCCGAGGGGGCACAACCCACCAGGGCGCGTCTGGGGGCCCAGGCGCGCCAAGGTGGGTTGTGCCCACCTCAGTGGCCTCCCACACCCCTCTTTACCCTATAAATTCCCACAAATTCCAGAAACCCTCGGGGTTAACCTAGATCAGAAGTTCCGCCGCCGCAAGGCTCTATAGCCACCGAAAACCAATCCAGACCCCGTTCCAGTGCCCTGCCGGAGGGGGGAATCATCGCCGACGGCCATCTTCATTATCCCGGCAGCCAGCATGATGAGGAGGGAGTAGTCCGCCCTCGGGGATGACGGTTTGTACCAGTAGCTATGTGTTTAATCTCTCTCTATCTCTCTCATGTTGTTGAGATGTCATGATCTTGATGTATCGCAGGCTTTGTTAATATAGTCGGATCATATGGTGTTTTCCCCTCCCTATCTTGTTGTGATGAATTGAGTTTTTTCCTTTGAGATTTCGTTGTTATCGGATTGAATACTTTCATGGATTTGAGAACACTTGATATATGTATTGCAATTGAATACTCGTGGTGACAATGGGGTATCGTATTGATTCACTTGATATATGTTTTGGCACTCAACTCGCGGATTCCCGAGGTGACATTGGGGTAATCTATGCATAGGGGTTGACGCACGTTCTTGTCTTTATTTCTCCGGTAGAAATCTTGGGGCACTCTTTGAAGTTCTTTATGTTGGATTGAGTATTATGAATCTGAATTTTCTTTGGTGTTATTTTAGTACGAACTCTTGGTTAGATCGATCGGAAAGAATAGCTTCATGCTATTTTAGTACAAACTCTAGGATAGATTGATCGGAAAGAATAGCTTTGAGGTGGTTTTGTACCCTACAAACAATTCCGTCTTATGTTCTCCGCTAGATAGGAACTTTGGAGTGATTATTTATTTCACGTTGAGGGATGGTTATATGATCTAATTATATTAGCATTGTTGAGAGATTGCACTAGTGAAAGTACGGACCCTAGGCCTCATTTTCAAGCATTGCAATACCGTTTTTGTGCCCATTTACAATTTGCTACCTTGCTGTTTTTATTTATTCAGATTATAAAAATATATTTCTACCATACGTATTACACTTTTATCACCATGTCCTCGCCGAACTAGTGCACCTATACAATTTGCCATTGTATTTGGTGTGTTGGGGACACAAGAGATTTCTTGTATTTGGTTGCAGGGTCGTTTGAGAGAGACCATCTTCATCCTACACCTCTCATGGATTGATAAACCTTAGGTCATCCACTTGAGGGAAAATTGCTACTGTCCTACAAAACTCTGCGCTTGGAGGCCCAACACGTGTCTACAAGAATAAAGTTGCGTAGTAGACATCGGTGGTCAAGCATGTAAGCACTACATTTCAATTGTCTACTAACATAAGCATTGAAGTTTTCTTGTTTAACAATAAAATTATCAAACTCGTCCAAGCATTGACTAGCAGACTTATTATGAGGAATATGACCTTCATCAAATCTATAAAGAGAGTTTACCTCTACTACCCGTGTCAGGTTATCAAGACCATATATTTCTTCATAGGTGGTAAATTCTTAACATCTTCAGCTTTAATACCTTTTTCTTTCATAGATTTGTTTGCCTCTTGCATATCTTTAGGACTGAGAAATAGAATACCTCTTTTCTTCAGAGTTGGATTAGGAGTTGGTTCAGGAAGTGTCCAATCATTATCATTACTCAATATATTATTCAATAGCAATTCAGCTTGCTCAGTAGTTCGTTCCCTGAAAACACAACCAGCACAACTATCCAGGTGGTCTCTGGAAGCATCGGTTAGTCCATTATAAAAGATATCAAGTATTTCATTTTTCTTGAGAGGATGATTTGGTAAAGCATTAAGTAATTGGCGAAGTCTCCCCCAAGCTTGTGGGAGACTCTCTTCTTCAATTTGCACAAAGTTAAATATTTCGTTTAAAGCAGCTTGTTTCTTATGAGAAAGGAAATATTTTTCAGAGAAGCAATAGATCATATCATGGGGACTACGCACACAACCAGGAGCAAGAGAATTAAACCATACTCATCACCCTTTAATGAGAAAGGAAACAATTTAAGAATATAGTAATAGCAAAAATTTTCCTCATGAGCAAATAGGGTGGCTATATCATTAAATTTAGTAAGATGTACCACAACAGTTTCAGATCCATAACCATAGAAAGGATCAGATTCAACCAAACTAATTAACTCACGATCGACAGAGAATTCATAATCCTTATCAGTAACAAAGATAGGTGAAGTAGCAAACTTAGGATCATATTGCATTCTAGCATTCAAAGATTTTTCTTTCAGCTTAGCTAATAGTTTCTTAAGATCATCTCTATCATTGCAAGAAAAAAGTCTCTAGCAGTTTCTTCATCCATAATATAACCCTCAGGTACAACAGGCAATTCATATCTAGGGGGAGAATCATAATCTTCATATTCAATAATATCATCAGTTTCAGTAATTTCATTCTCTCTAACCCTAGCAAGTTGTTCATCAAGAAATTCACCTAGTGGCACAGTATTATCAAGCAAAGAAGTAGTATCATCATAAGCATCATGCATAGTAGAAGTGGCATCATCAATAACATGCGTCATATCGGAATCAATAGCAGGTGTAGGTGTCGCAAGCTTATTCAAAACAGAAGGTGAATCAAGTGCAGAGCTAGATGGCAGTTCCTTACGTCCCCTCGTAGTAGAGGGATAGATCTTGGTTTTGTTGTCTTTAAAATTCCTCATAGTGATCAATAGATATAAATCCCAAGTGACTTAGAGAATGTAGATATGCTCCCCGGCAACGGTGCCAGAAAAAGGTCTTTATAACCCACAAGTATAGGGGATAACAACAATTTTCGAGGGTAGAGTATTCAACCCAAATTTATTGATTCGACACAAGGGGATCCAAGGAATATTCTCAAGTATTAGCAGTTGAGTTGTCAATTCAACCACACCTGAAAGACTTAATATCTGCAGCAAAATATTTAGTAGCAAAGTAGTATGGAAGTAATGGTAATGGTGGAAAAAGTAATCGTAGTAGTTTTGTAGCAATTGTAATAGTGGCCACGAAAAAGTAACTTAGCAAAGATCAATATGAAACGAACTCGCAGGCAATGGATCAATGATGGATAATTATGTCAGATGGCATTCATCATGCAACATTTATAACATAGGGTGACACAAAACTAGCTCCAATTCATCAATAGAATGTAGGCATGTATTCTGAATATAGTCATACGTGCTTATGGAAAAGAACTTGCATGACATCTTTTGTCCTACCCTCCCGTGGCAGTGGGGTCCTATTGGAAACTAAGGGATATTAAGGCCTCCTTTTAATAGAGAACCGGACCAAAGCATTAGCACTTATTGAATACATGAACTCCTCAAACTACGGTCATCACCGGGAAGTGTCCCGACTATTGTCACTCCGGGGTTGCCGGATCATAACACGTAGTAGGTGACTATAACTTGCAAGATAGGATCAAGAACACAAACATATTCATGAAAACATAATAGGTTCATATCTGAAATCATGGCACACGGGCCCTAGTGACAAGCATTAAGCATAGCAAAGTCATAGCAACATCAATCTTAGAACATAGTGGATACTAGGGATGAAACCCTAACAAAACTAACTCGATTGCATGGTAAATCTCATCCAACCCATCACCGCCCAGCAAGCCTATGATGGAATTACTCACACATGTCGGTGCGCATCATGAAATTGGTGATGGAGGAAGGTTGGTGATGATGATCGCGACTATTTCCCCTCTTTGGAGCCCGAACGGACTCCATATCTGGCCTCCCGATGAAGAACAGGGGGTGACGGCGGCTCCGTATCGTAAAACGTGATGAATCCTTCTCCCTGATTTTTTCTCCCCGAACATGAATATATAGAGTTCGAGTTAAGGTGATAAAAATTATGAATCTTGTATTGACAGTACCTAAGTGGTGATTTGCCTTATTTTACTAACGTAGCTTACGAGTTTTCTGTTAAGTTTTGTGTTGTGAAGTTTTCAAGTTTTGGGTAAAGTTTTGATGGACTACAGAATAAGGAGTGGAAAGAGCCTAAGCTTGGGGATGCCCAAGGCACCCCAAGGTAATATTCAATAACAACTAAGAGCCTAATCTTGGGGATGCCCCGGATGGCATCCCCTCCTTCGTCTTCATTCATCGGTAACTTTACTTGGAGCTATATTTTTATTCACCACATGATATGTGTTTTGCTTGGAGCATCATTTTATTTTATTAGGATTTTCTTGCTGTTATTTAGAGTAATACTTTGCATCTTTTAGTTCAATAAAAAGGACAAGATAGCCTTTACCATGCTTTTTTTGCAAGTCCATATGTTCCTGTTTTAAAAACAGAAAGTTTGCTGTTATGTTTTGAATATTTGTGAATAGTCAGAGTATGATAAAATCTTGACATTTTTACACAATGAGTAACAACAAATTATCTACAGTGTGGCAATTTTTCAGAATTTTTCGAGTTATAGAAGTATGATTTCTCTTGCATTCTTTACAGACTATCCTGTTTAGGCAGATTGCTGTTATGTTTGCATTGTTTGCATATGTTTGCTTGTTCAATGATTCTATTTGAGGATAGGACTATTAAATATGCAGAGGCATTTAGTATGCAATGTCAAATAATAATTTTAGTGATTTTCTACAGTAGAGAATGATAAGGTTTATGCATTGATTTGTACTAACTTATCTCACGAGTTCTTTTTGAGTTTTGTGTGGATGAAGTTTTTAAGATTTAGGAAAACCGCGATATGAACGGAATTAAGGAGACACAAAAGCTCAAGCTTGGGGATGCCCAAGGCATCTAATAAATATTCCAAGAAGTCTCAAGCATCTAAGCTTGGGGATGCCCCAGCTAGCGTCCCACCTTTCTTCTTCAACAACTATCACTCAGTTTTGGTTGAGCCTAAGTTTTGCTTCTTCACATGATATGTGCTATACTTGCAATGTCATTTTATTTTGTTTTGCTTACTGTTTGAATAAAGTACTTAAGATCTGAAATTTTATTTATGAGAGGGAGTCTTCACATAGTTACATAATTGTTGACGTATAATGTGTTGCCTAGTCTCTTCCATCATATTGGTCTTTTGGTTGCATTGGCTAGAGCATGCACTTCTACATGGTATCAGAGCCAAGAGGTCTTGACTTCAAGACCCGGCTGGCGTAATTAAATTGCAGCCCACTTTCGGTCCATGTTTAGGCCTGAGGGAGCCACACGTGAGGGGGAGTGTTGACGTATAATGTGATGCCTAGTCTCTTCCATCAGATCGGTCTTTTGGTTGCATTGGCTAGAGCATGCACTTCTACAATAATTATTCGACTACTCATTGATCTTCACTTATATCTTTTGGAGTAGTTTGTCATTTGCTCTAGTGATTCACTTATATCTTTTTAAAGCACGACGGTAGTTTTATTTTGAAGAAATTGTTGAACTCTCATGCTTCACTTATATTATTTTGAGAGTCTTAAACAACATGGTAATTTGCTTTGGTTATGAATTTAGTCCTAATATGATGGGCATCCAAGAGATATATAATAAAAACTTTCATATAAAGTGCATTGAATACTATGAGAAGTTTGATTCCTTATGATTGTTTTGAGATATGAAGATGGTGATATTAGAGTCATGCTAGTGAGTAATTGTGAATTTGAGAAATACTTGTGTTAAGGTTTGTGAGTCCCGTAGCATGCACGTATGGTGAACCGTTATGTAACGAAGTTGGAGCATGAGATTTTTTTGATTGTCTTCCTTATGAGTGGCGGACGGGGAGGAGCGATGGTCTTTTCCTACCAATCTATCCCCCTAGGAGGATGCGCATAGTACTTTGTTTCGATGACTAATAGATTTTTGTAATAAGTATGTGAGTTTTTTATGACTAATGTTGAGTCCATGGATTATACGCACTCTCACCCTTCCACCGTTGCTAGCCTCTCTAGTACCATGCAACTTTCGCCGGTACCTTAAACTCACCATATACCTTCCTCAGAACAGACACCATACCTACCTATTATGGCATTTTCATAGCCATTCCGAGATATATTGCCATGCAACTTTCCGCCATTTCATTTATTATGACATGCTTCATCATTGTCATATTGCTTTGCATGATCATGTAGTTGACATCGTATTTGTGGCAAAGCCACCATTCATAATTATTTCATACATGTCACTCCTGATTCATTGCACATCCTGGTACACCGCCGGAGGCATTCATATAGAGTCATATTTTGTTCTAAGTATCGAGTTGTAATTCTTGAGTTGTAAGTAAATAAAAGTGTGATGATCTTCATTACTAAAGCATTGTCCCATGTGAGGAAATAAAAGAGAGAGAGAGAGAGAGGGAGAGAGAGAGAGAAGGACAAATAAAGAAGGCACACAAAATGAGAGAAAAAGATAGAAGGGGAAATGCTACTATCCTTTTACCACACTTGTGCTTCAAAGTAGCACCATGATCTTCATGATAGGGAGTCTCCTATATTGTCACTTTCATATACTAGTGGGAATTTTTCATTATAGAACTTGGCTTGTATATTCCAACGATGGGCTTCCTCAAAATGCCCTAGGTCTCCATGAGCAAGCAAGTTGGATGCACACCCACTTAGTTTCTTTTTGAGCTTTCATAAACTTATAGCTCTAGTGCATCCGTTGTATGGCAATCCCTACTCACTCACATTGATATCTATTGATGGGCATCTCCGTAGCCCGTTGATACGCCTAGTTGATGTGAGACTATCTCCTTCTTTTTGTCTTCTCCACAACCACCATATTATATTCCACCTATAGTGTTATGTCCATGGCTCACGCTCATGTATTAAGTGAAAGTTGAAAATGTTTGAGAACATCAAAAGTATGAAACAATTGCTTGGATTGTCATCGGGATTGTGCATGATTCGAGTATGTTGTGTGATGAAGATGCAGCAAAGCCAGACTATATGATTTTGTAGGGATAAGCTTTCTTTGGCCATGTTATTTTGAGAAGACATAATTGCCTTGTTAGTATACTTGAAGTATTATTGTTTTTATGTCAATATTAAACTTTTGTTTCGAATCTTATGGATCTGTATATTCTTGCCACCATCCATATTGTACTTGTATCACCATCTCTTCGCCAATCGAACTAGTGCACTGATACGTCTCCAACGTATCTATAATTTATGAAGTATTCATTCTATTATATTATCAACCTTGGATGTTTTGTATGCATTTATATGCTATTTTATATCATTTTTGGGACTAACCTATTAACCTAGTGCCCAGTGCCAGTTTCTGTTTTTTCCTTGTTTTTGAGTTTTACAGAAAAGGAATATCAAACGGAGTCCAATTGACGTGCCAATTTTTGACGATTTTTTATGGACCAAAAGAAGACCCCGGAGTAAAAGAGTTGGGCCAGGAGAGTCCCGGGGCGTCCACGAGGGTGGGGGGCGCGCCCACGCCCCCCCCCCCCCCCAGGCGTGTGGTCCTGCCTCGTGGACGCCTCGGGCACCTCCTTGAAGTGAGACAGACGCCAAAAATTGCTATAAATACAGAAACCTCGGAAAATTAACCTAGATCGGGAGTTCCGCCGCCAGAAGCCTCCGTAGCCACCGAAAACCAATCTAGGCCCTCTCTGGCACCCTGCCGTAGGGGGCCGTCTTCACCGGAGGGCATGGAGGAGGATCCCGGAGGGGCCATCATCACCATGAAGGCCAAGGGCCAGAGGGAGAACCTCTCCCCATCTAGGGGGGAGGCCATGGAGGAGGAAGCACAAGGGGGGAGAACCTCTCCTCCTCTCTCTCGGTGGCACCGGAGTGCCATCAGGAGGGGAATCATCGCCGCGGTGATCGTGTTCATCAACATCACCATTATCATCATCACCCTCATCTCTTTTACGCGGTCCACTCTCCTGCACCCCGCTGTAATCCCTACTTGAACATGGTGCTTTATGCCACATATTATGATCCAAAGATGTGTTGCCATCCTATGATGTTTTGAGTAGATATCTTTTATCTTTGGGTTGATTGATGATCTAGATTGGTATGAGTTGTATGTTTTACTTTGATGATGTCCTATGGTGCCCTCCGTGTCGCGCAAGCATGAGGGGTTCCTGTTGTAGGGTGTTGCAATACGTTCATGATTCGCTTATAGTGGGTTGGTGAGTGACTGAAACACAAACCCGAGTAAGGGGGTTGTTGCGTATGGGAATAAAGAGGACTTGATGCTTTAATGCTATGGTTGGGTTTTACCTTAATGATCTTTAGTAGTTGCTGATGCTTGCTAGAGTTCCAATCATAAGTGCATATGATCCAAGTAGAGAAAGTATGTTAGCTTATGCCTCTCCCTCATATGAAACTACAATAGTGATTACCGGTCTTGTTAACGATTGCCTAGGACAATTCTGCACACCGATCCACCATTATTCCACACTCGCTATTTATAATATTTAGTAATATATTCTAACTTCATGATAACAGCACCTACTTTTATATTTTAGCTCTCCGATATCATACAAAGTTATCCTCTTCATACCCACAACCTAGTTTTATTTCTCGTTGCTAGTTGGAAGCAAACGTTCGGTGTACGTAGAGTCGTATCAGTGGCAGATAGGGCTTGAGAGAATATTGATCTTACCTTTAGCTCCTTGTGGGTTCGACACTCCATACTTATCACTTCCACCTTTGGAAATTGCTATGATGATTCCTTGCACTTGGGGATTATCATGCACCTATACAATTTACCATTGTATTGGGTGTGTTGGGGACACAAGAGACTCTTTGTTATTTGGTTGCATGGTTGTTTGAGAGAAACCATCTTCATCCTATGCCTCCCACGGATTGATAAAACTTAGGTCATCCACTGGAGGGAAATTTTCTACTGTCCTACAAAACTCTGCACTTGGAGGCCCAGCAACGTCTACAAGAAGAAGGTTGTGTAGTAGACATCAGCGCTCCCAGGCAAGACCCACGCTGACCCCTTCTTGTTCGCTCATCTAGGTGCTCTACGTCCTCGGGTCCCGGCCCTCGAGCAAGACTCAGCTGCCGCTGGTATGCCAGGTCGCGATGCCGTGGTCAAGGCCAGGGAGTGAGGGCTCAAGAGCCAGTAGGAGCCCCTGAGGCGCGTTGCTCAGCCCGCCCTTTAACGTGCATGTGGTTTGCATGAAAAAGCAGTGGCTCTCGAGGTGCTGGCGGGGCCTCTCGTGATCCCAGCTCCGGAGGTCCCTGCGAGTTAGCCGAAGAAAGAAAACATAGCCGCGCTTGCTGTCCAGCCGGTGATCTTTCTACAAGAAGACGATGGCATTAAGGACCCGGTGAGGTGACGTGTGCGGGGCTGGCCGTGAGCCAGAGCTCAGTTCTCAGATTTATCAGCACTGCAGGGACGGACCCAAGCACAGGCGCCGTGCCAGTAGCCCCCGTTGCGGGATGAGCAGGAGGTGGGTTAGCAGCGCGTAGAGGACGCGAGGGGCGACTCCATAGGTAATGAGACGACAGGGGTAATGTTGAATAACCATGATAACACAAGCGTGCATACTGGTCCGGAGTACATGAATCAAAATGGTGTGGCTGCGGGACTGGCCCTGGCAGCTTGAGGATAATGCAGCCCGATGAGCGCCCTCAATTGAATAAACCAAAAAGTCACCTGGCACCGACGTTGGACAAGTGTTGGGGCAGTTGAAGATGCGCGATGTAGAAGTCGCTCCTCACGAGTCGTCTGGCTCCTGGGTCTCATGAGGCTCCAGAGGTTCGGGAGGCTCGCGAGGGGTCGGCACCTCCGTCATCAAGATCGCTTGGCGCGTGGCCTCGTGAGCCTCCAGGATGCCCTGCATACGGCGCTGGTGCATGGTAGCTGCGTTTGGCAAGCTGAAGGGCATGCGAACGTAGCTGTGAGGGCAGCCTCCGCACCCTCCGATGTAGGAAAACTAGAAGAGCTCCTGAGAAGCGACTCCATTGAGCCCCGAGATGTTAACGCAGACGCGCAACTCGCCTCCCATATCAGGGGCGGCAGCTGCACCGGTTGATGCGGGATGGCGCTCGCCGCGCATGGCTCGCACCTCCTGGAGCTCTCCAATCGCCTTGGTGATCAACTCCCGAGCACCTGGTGCCTCGCGCCCCGCGCCTTGCTCGTGGAAGCACGCGTTGAAGCACGCCTCCACATAGTGCCCGGACACCTCCCTCATGACGTTGGCCAGGTCAGAGGCCCTCCAGAGGAGAGCGCCCGAGACCAACCTGAGAGGGGCGCCGGGCGCGCCTTCCTATGTGAGAGGGGAAGGTGCCCCAGCAGTGGGCGCAGGTCCTGAGGCACGATCATCAGACACCCCACCCTCCCGAGGTCATCTGAGGACTACCTACTTCTTCTTCTTAGGGACGACCTCAAGAGGGTGGGTGGCGCCCTCGTCACCTGAGTTCTCGACCGTTGTGGCCTGGTAGGCGCGCTCGAGGGAGCACACTGTCGGGTAACGCAGCATAAAACAAAAAAATTCCGACCTACGCACCAGACCAGGACCACTATGGAGACTGCATACATGGTTTGATCTTTTTCGTTACCGACTCGTAGCGCAGCAGGAAGTAGAGTCGATGACGATCGGCGGTGCAGATCCCCGCAGCTAGGATTTACAACCTCCCAACCGCGAGGATGTATACCCTCATCTTCTCCTCAGACAGCCCTCCAGGAGGCAGTCGAATAGCCCCCCCTCCCCCCGGACGGTGTCGCGGACAGCCCTTCGGGAGGACCTTCGAAACTCGAACGGTCACTCAGACAGCCCTTCGGGAGGACCTTCGAAACTCGGACGATCACATGGACAGCCCTCTGCGAGGCACTCACGAACTAAGACCGAAACTACGATCTCTCTACAGAGTTGCACACATACGGTGTCATCTATCCGGCAGGGCTTCGCCGTCCAGAACTAGTTCCTGTCGGAACCCAGACAACCTTTCGGCTCTACGAAACTATTTCGCGGGGAGGGAGAGAGAAGCCAGATCATTGCATGGCACTTGTATGTGAGAAGGGATGAGGAGAATGGCAGCCCCTTCTCCTCCTTTTATAGGCCAAGGCAAGGGGTGGGGTGGTGGAGGAAATACCAAAACACCCATGCTACATGTCCCACATGAAGGGTGAAATGGTAACTCAAGTGGGGCACCAAGGGGACACCATGGAGGCACCCCCTTGGCTAGCCACAACATTGCTGCCTCCCATGGGGGGGCCCAACAAGCCCCCAACATGTCTCCTAGAAACATGGGTGCTCCCTAGACAAAAAGCCACCAAACATGTAACCCCCGATTCGCGGGATCTTGTCCCCTCATGATGAGACAAGATGTTTTCTGCGAAACATTTCTTCTGAAAAATTCCGGAAGGTCCTAGAACATTTCCGGAACCCTCTAAAATTCTTCTGGGCATGATCCGAAACATTTCCGGTGTGGTGATTTTTATCAGCAAAAAGCAACAACGGCGGTTACGGCAGCTCCGGAACATTTTCGGTTTTTCTCTCCGAAAATTCCCAAAAGTTCCCAGCCCAATTCTGGGGCCCTCTATGAATTTCCAGGCGAGTTCCGAAACCATTTTGACCTAATAATATATTCTGAAACAACTTTTCGGTTTTACTAAAACTCTTTCGGTGCTCTCTCTCCGGAACTCTTTCGTTGTCTCCGAAACTTTTCTGGTGACTTTCTCTCAAACTCCCTGTCTAGTATTCAGCAGATAGATGACCCTTAAGCGTGTGACCCTATAGGTTCGGTGAAGTATAGACATGACCTGGAACCCCTTCCGATCAATGATCAACATCGGAGCCGTGGACACCCATATTGACCCCTATACCCACACGAATGAATATTCGAGTGAACCTCCAGTTGCCGTGTGCTATTCCTGTTGCTTCGTGATATGTTACAAATACCCGAGGTGAGATTAACTTGCATCCCCATGGATCAATGACTTGTCCACTATGCTAGTTACCTCGTTACCGGTTTTGTTCTCTTTTCTCGTTTCCGTGTTGCGGCATCCCTGTGATCAAATCACACTATGTCTGGCCAGACGATGATAGATACCATAACACCGAGAGGGCCCGAGAATATCTCTCCATCGTCAGAGGAGCAAATCCCAATCTTGAGCTATCAAGTTACTTGGCACACTTTTCCATGAACCCGTAAGTCGTCGTAATAGCCACCCATTTACGGATGATGTTTAACAAACCCCAAAGTTCATGAAGCAAGTATGAAGAAACTTGATACTCTCATGGTCTAAGGAATTATGCAAATGTTAACCATCTCTGTGTTATGTACCATTAACTTGTGACGAACGAATCTCATAGCATAACATCAATCCGGGTCGATTCAACACAAATGTTCTCTTAACATTGTGCCCTCAAAGTTGTTGGCATAGACATGCCCATGACCAGGAAAACAGAATCATCATGCAACACTTGAGCTAGTCTTAGAGGCCAGACTAGGAATACTTCTTACCGTTTATTATTCCACACATGCATATGAGTCTTCCTCCGAGCCTCGTGTTATTACAGACTCGAGAACCATAGAAGTTATAGCATGGAACATAAACATAATTATGAACATGGAGATAACTAATAGCATTTATTATTGCCTCTAGGGCATATCTCCTACAGACTCCCACTTGCACTAGAGTCAATAATCTAGTTAATGCTAATGCACTTTACACCTGATTTCCATTGGATCTGACAACCTCAGTTCCGTGTAAAAATTGCTTCGCATGTGGTATAGCCTGATTTCCATTGGATCTGACAACCTCAGTTCCGTGTCTATCTCTGCATATCCTCGCGTTTTCACGCTTTCACAAAATTCATATTTTTTGTGGACTTGGCTTTTATGTATGTGAATCACAGGTCGAACCTGGATTCCTCAGACTGAGTTATGGAGAAACTACCTGCAGTAGTGTCCCATTGACAAAAGCCATCTTGGAACCATACTAAGTTCATGAATGAACTATATGATTCAACATATTATTTGTCGCTTCTAAAGCGTCAACATACTTAGTTATTTGCTATAGAATTCGCCACAGTATCCTGTTGGGAACAATTTCCAACTACCGTGCCACCATATTGTGTATTACACAAAACCGATGAAGATTGTATCGATGTAACATTTTACAATGAACTCTTCATGATCTCCGCTTGCGAGAAAACATATCATCACTACTTACTCTAGTACTCAATGACATCTTTCATTGTAGTCCCACGATGAGTACTTTGATCACTTTAATATCCATACTCGCAACACCTTGGGAGTATCGGACATATCTGGTTGTTTTACATACCATGGAGTACATGATTAAACCAAACACAAAAGTGTGTGGAATCTGCATCATGTATTTTGCTCATCAGTGTTTTGGGACACCGAATCTTGCAAAAAACTCTTCCATGTGACTCCGGCAAGAATCACTCCTTGGCGGTTTTAAATGCTAAAAGGTTTTAGCACCTTGTCAATATGTATTCATTGCTTATCCCTATTAGGTAAATCTATCGCCATAGATCATTATGCCTAATATTGAGGCTATTTATACTAAGCACTTCATCAAAAAACTATTTTCAAATAAGTCCTAATTCGTGTTAAGAAATTTATTTCCAATTAACAATGTGTCAAGCACACAAGGTTTTTAGAAATATTATTATGCTCCCACTTAGTTTCTTGAATTACAAGCATCTTCGTTACCCATTGATGAAGTCAGAACCCTTTGACCATTTCATCAAAGCACAAAGATTCAAACTCCATTTTGCTCTCTTCTGTCCATCGCTGGAACTCTGAAGTTTGCACCCTTACTAGCATCCTCTGGATAGACAAAATGCCTTGGACTGTAACACATGCAAGTCCTTGGTTTCATTTCCATCAGATGGAAATCCTATTGTCATCCATGTTTCATATCTCATGATTGAAATATGTATTAATTGCTAGTTCAACCCAAACCGACTTTAAGCATCGCTACGATGAAAACAACCTCATTGTAGTCAACTCTTGAACTTGTTATTTCAACAAGTCGAGCTTTATGGATAAAACATTTTTATCCGTATTAGTTTTAAGTTCCATAAATATTCGTTAGACTCTAAGTCTTCCGAAAGGTGTATCAAGGATTTAATCTTGAATCACTTATATGGAAACTAACTCGGGTTGTATTGGCATTTAGCCAATTCCGGAGTCAGGGCCCATCAACACTTCCTTGTGTATCGTAGGTATAATGTTGTATAACAACAATATCTCGTTTGCGCACCTGAGAGGTTTGCACGAGCCTTGCCTACGTGGTTCAGCTGCAAGTTCGACTGAAGTTCATACATTTTATTGTAGAGACTTCCGTATCAATCGCAGTAGGAAACTCTGGAATTACTTCCAAGGTCTCTTTCCTTTGATCTGATGACGAAGATACTGTTTATCTCATCGAGTTGCACTATTCTCCCACTCACCTTTTTGAAAGAACCATTCTCTTTAAAAGCACACCGTTTCGCGGCAAAACTATTTGCCTCGGTATAGTGAGGGAGGAATACCCAACATTTTGGTATAACCTACAAAGTAGCACTTGTCTGATTTGGATTAGGTTTGCAACCTTTTACACAAGCCCCATATTCCAAATGTTAAGAAAAGATATAACATGGTCGGGCGTACCATACCATGGCTTCATTTCAATAGACCTGATGTAGCTCTTTTCAGTGTAAAAGCCGCAGTCTCTAAAGCATCACTTTAAAAGGGATAATGGCAAATTTATTTATGTCATCTTTGACCTTACCCATGTCATAAATGGTTAGCTTACATCTCCACGGACTTTCCACTTGCAGTGGTGTTCCGGGAGGTGCAAGTTATGAAACCCCTTTCACAACTCATCAGACATTCGCTAAACATGTAACTCAAATATTCCTTTGTGCAATCAAATTGCAGAAACATAATTTTCTTGTTACAATAACTTCTACTTCATTTTTGAAAACCTTTAGAATGATTTCAAAAGATCCAGACTTACGTCTCATCAAGTAAATATACATATATCTACTTGAGTCATTTCTGAAGATAAATAAATCCACCACTTGCAACAACATTTATTGAACTACACACATCAAAATGTATGATCACCAATAATTTTGTTGCTCGTTCCTTATGGCCCGTGAACGGTATTTCAGTCACTTCACTTTTCGGAGGAAAGTTGCAAGTGTCAGATGATT
Source organism: Triticum urartu (assembly GCF_003073215.2). Taxonomy (NCBI): domain Eukaryota; kingdom Viridiplantae; phylum Streptophyta; class Magnoliopsida; order Poales; family Poaceae; genus Triticum; species Triticum urartu. The sequence continues at coordinate 485,554,959 of NC_053023.1, forward strand.
CAAAATCAAACGACTTCAAAATCCATCATAATGGAATTTTTCCATGCGGGTTTCTCCAATGTGACCAAATGCAGTGCCACACATGTGTGGTATTCTCATAGTCTCGCGACATTTAGCGTCAGCGTTATGGATGTATCATATTACCATCAATATTCATAACATACATCCCATCTTGGATGGAAGCATGACCCTTCATGTTATTCATAATACTTAACAACAATTGTTGGTTTTATGAACAACTCTTTTGCAACAAACATTGTGCAATGGGCTAGAGTGTATGAAACTCTAAAATGAATTATGAAAGTAAACCCAGAGGTATTGTATTATTATCAATATTCATAACATACATCTCATTCATAATGAAAGTATGGCCCTTGTGTTATTCATAACATCAAACATAAAAAGTTCTCTTATGAACAACCTTCTTGCAAGATACCTTATGCAATGGGCTAGAGTTTGTAAAACTCTAAATGAATTATGAAAATAAATACAGACGGCAATACACCGATGGAAGGTGTAGTAACATTTACTATGTTCCCTGTGAATACCTTAACCTCATTTCTGGCTAGTCTTTTTAGGCCATAGTAGCTCTTACATTGATTCGCAACAGAATGCAATCGAGCGGGTATCTTTATGATTAACTCACAATACCCAAGAATTAGTGATTAACAATGTTTAACCATAATTCCCAAGAACTATATCTTTGACCAGCCTACTATACATCAAAAACTTGTATGACATTCATACATGAGCTGGATATTCCAGTCATCTTTCTTTCTGCCTTTATACTTCTAACAGTTTAACTTTTAGTATTTCTCCTACTCGCAAAATAAGCACCCAACTTAAGAGTGGCGTTAGCCCCGGACTTCCTAGGCGTGTAAGTCATACTAACATCCTTTGGACACTTTTCTCTTTAAGTTGTTGTTTTATTCACCTTTCATTATATGGCAGGCGTTCTTATGGATCCCTTTCCCAACAGTCAAATGCATAGTAAACACTTTTACTAATACTTGCAAACAAACATTGCTTTGTTTGTATCTGAAAATAATTTTCAGTTCCATGAATATCATATAACTATCCCAACTTTCGAAGTTTGGGTTTCATGGAAGCAAACATATTCCACTTGCCCGTAACAGAATTCTAGCTTTTGGATCGAAGGACGAGAGTCACATGATCCATAGCATTAGCGGGAGGATACAGAAAGCATGCGATAGGACAAAGTCCTTCTCGGCACTTTTGAGGACAATCCTCACATTACATTACCAATCATAAAGTTTTAACCAGATATTTAACATCTATTCAATTTTAACAGGGAAGGTGGAAACGGGAGCCATTATTCTACAACTATTTTGCAAGAAACACTTAGACAGTGTTCATAATTAATTGCACTGAGAATTAAACATGTTAATTCAACAGTGCGCTCCCACTCAAATCAATATCTCTCATAATTAATATTGAGTGATACAAGATCTAGACTTCAATTCATCGCCATAGAATCATCATCTCATAACGGGAATTTTAATCGGTAGGCTAACTTGCCGATCACATCTCTATGTGACACTTGCTCATCTTTCGATGTGTGTGTTCCAAGCTCAGGACGATCCTGCCATGAACGTCAAGACAACCAAGTGATCTTGCTGCGAGGTCTGACCTCACCCGCCTCACACTTCTCTAATCGTTCGTACCCATGCATCCATGGCCCACCCCGAAAAGATCGGTTCCGTGATAGTGCTACACTCGGGAGTACACTAACTACTTGATATTTTAGTGAGAGATCACCTAATAAAAAGCGACTACCGCGCAATCAAGAAGGGTGCATCATAAGGGATAAACATCTCAGGTAATTCATAATAGCATGATATGGTATAGCCCTTTCTGACGGAGAAGTCTTTCATTTCTTCGTCTTCGGCATTCGCGTCGGTGTTCACCTTCACGAAGATTGCCACCACCTTGTCGATGCACCAGATAATATTGCTATCTCTATAGCTAATAAAATAAGTGCATTACTTAAGGTTGACATGCAGGTCATTAAAGTGACAATCATATGGCTCCAACCATCATGCTGAATCATGACATGCGGGTCATGTTAATTACATCATATAGTCATCTCATACATAATCAAAATGAATATGAGCAATGCTATACCACATCACATGCACATCCAGCAAAACCAAGTTAGACGCCTCTAATCGGTTTATGCAAAAATTTATTTTACATGGCTTCTAAGGTTTTGACTTAAACCGCAGCTACCAACGTTTTATCATCAAGTATGATTATTCAAGTTGCTATATTAACATCTCGGGGTGTATGAAACACGAGATAATTAAATCTCGAGCCCCATACTAAACTTCGTCATACGCATGACCCCCGTGTAGATCATATCTGCAATGCCCTTTCATCTACGAATTTCATCTTTCTTTTGACTACGGCAGAACCCAAAGAACTGATAGCACTTCCATGATCAATCAGGATCACGGATTGCCAGAACTTTGTCAAATTCCACCATGTTGTCTCGAGATTGAGCAAACACAAATTCTAGGGAAGCAACAAGAACGTCGGGTATCAGATTTCATCTGTCACCCGCATAAATAATTTTCCACAATAGATCTCATCTAATACCCAATTATATTATGCAATACCCATACATCTCCATGTATTCTAGATCGAAACCTGCATCTACGCATAGCACGGCTCTTGATACCATTGTCGGGTAACGCAGCAGAAAACAAAAAAATTCTGACCTACGCACCAGCCCAGGACCACTATGGAGACTGCATACATGGTTTGATCTTTTTTGTTACCGACTCGTAGCACAGCGGGAAGTAGAGTCGATGACGATCGGCGGTGCAGATCCCTGCAACTAGGAATTACAACCTCCCAACCGCGAGGATGTATACCCTCATCTGCTCCTCAGATAGCCTTCCAGGAGGCGGTCGAATAGCCCCCCGGACGGTGTCGCGGACAGCCCTTCGGGAGGACCTTCGAAACTCGAATGGTCACTTGGACAGCCCTTCGGGAGGACCTTCGAAACTCGGACGGTCACACGGACAGCCCTCCGGGAGGCACTCACGAACTAAGACCGAAACTACGATCTCTCTACAGAGTTACACACATACGGTGTCATCTATCCAGTAGGGCTTCGCCGTCCAAAACTAGTTCCTGCCGGAACCTAGACAGCCTTTCGGCTCTACGAAACTATTTCGCGGGGAGGGAGATAGAAGCCAGATCATTGCATGGCACTTGTATGTGAGAAGGGATGAGGATAATGACAGCCCCTTCTCCTCCTTTTATAGGCCAAGGCAAGGGGTGGGGTGGTGGAGGAAATACCAAAACACCCATGCTACATGTCCCACATGAAGGGTGAAATGGTAACTCAAGTGGGGCACCAAGGGGACACCATGGAGGCACCCCCTTGCCCAGCCACAACCTTGCCCCCTCCCATGGGGGGGCCAACAAGCCACCAACATGTATCCTAGAAACATGGGTGCTCCCTAGACAAAAAGCCACCAAACATGTAACCCCCGATTCGTGGGATCTTGTCCCCTCGTGATGAGACAAGATGTTTTCCGCGAAACATTTTTTCTGAAAAATTCTGGAAGGTCCTAGAACATTTTCGGCACCCTCTAAAATTATTCTAGGCATGATCGAAAACATTTTCGGTGTGGTGATTTTTATCAGCGAAAAGCAACAACGGCAATTACGACAGCTCCGGAACATTTTTGGTTTTTCTCTCCGAAAATTCCCAAAAGTTCCCAGACCAATTCTGGGGCCCTCTATGAATTTCCAGGCGAGTGCCAAAACCATTTTGACCTAATAATATATTCCGAAACAACTTTTCGGTTTTACCGAAACTCTTTTGGTGTTCTCTCTCCGGAAGTCTTCCGTTGTCTCCGAAACTTTTCCGGTGACTTTCTCTCAGACTCCCTGTCTAGTATTCAGCACATAGATGGCCCTTAAGCGTGTGACCCTATAGGTTCGGTGAAGTATAGACATGACCTGGAACCCCTTCCGATCAATGATCAACATCGGAGCCGTGGACACCCATATTGACCCCTATACCCACACGAATGAATATTCGAGTGAACCTCCAGTTGTCGTGTGCTATTCCTGTTGCTTCGTGATATGTTACAAATACCCGAGGTGAGATTTACTTGCATCCATGTGGATCAACGACTTGTCCACTATGCTAGTTACATCGTTACTGGTTTTGTTCTCTTTTGTCGTTTCCGTGTTGCGGCATCCCTGTGATCAAATCATACTGTGTCTGGCCAGACGATGATGGATACCATAACACCGAGAGGGCCCGATAATATCTCTCCATCATCGGAGGAGCAAATCCCAATCTTGAGCTATCAAGTTACTTGACACACTTTTCCATGAACCCGTAAGCCGCCGTAATAGCCACCCATTTACGGATGACATTTAACAAACCCCAGAGTTCATGAAGCAAGTATGAAGAAACTCGATACTCTCATGGTCTAAGGAATTATGCAAACGTTAACCATCTTTGTGGTATGTACCATTAACTTGTGACGAACGAATCTCATAACATAACATCAATCTAGGTCGATTCAACACAAATGTTCTCTTAACATTGTGCCCTCAAAGTTGCTGGCATAGACATGCCCATGACCAGGAAAACAGAATCATCATGCAACACTTGAGCTAGTCTTAGAGGCCAGACTAGGAGTACTTCTTACCGTTTATTATTTCACACGTGCATATGAGTCTTCCTCTGAGCCACGTGTTATTGTAGACTCGAGAACCATAGCAGTTATAGCATGGAACATAAACATAATTATGAACATGGATATAAGTAATAGCATTTATTATTGCCTCTAGGGCATATCTCCTACACACACCGCGTCCTTCTCATCGCAGGCGATCGAGATGATGCCGCAGTTCCCTGGCATCTTGAGGACGTTGTAGCCATGGTGAGTCACCGCCATGAACTTGGCGAGGGCCGGGTACCTGAGGATGGCGTTGTATGGGAGACGAATGTGGGCGACGTCGAAGTCGATGAGCTTGGTGCATTAGTTGTCGCGTTTGCTGAAGGTGACAGGGAGGCGAATCTGTCCTATGGGGACGATGGAGCCATCGGTCACCCCTGAGAAGGGCTTGGTGGGGAGGAGCTGGTCGTAAGGCACCTGGAGCCTCTGAAACGTCTCGGCAGAGAGTACATTCAGTCCCGCGCCATCGTCGATGACTGTCTTGGTGACGAGGACGTTGCTGATGGTCGGCAAGCAGAGCATTGGGAGCACGCCAGCAGTGGCCGCACACTTGAGCTGATCTGTAGAGTCAAAGGTGATGGCGTACTTGGACTACCTGAGGGGACACGACACCTCGAGCTTTGGGAGGGCCGCATTCACCTCACAAGCAAACTGTTTGGAGAAGCGATGGGAGGCGGGGGCCTGAGCACCACCCAGGATACATGCCATAGCGCGAGGCTCTTGGAAGCCCCCTGCCCCATCATCTTGGTGATGGTCGTTGTTCCTCCTTGGCGGCGGCGGAGGGAGGCCATCATTGCCCTGAGGACGATCCTCACAAGGTTGGTCCCTCCAGGGGCCATCGTGAGGCTGACCCTGCCAGTGGTCCTCATGAGGATGATCACGCCAGTCCTGGCGGGGGTCACAATTGTCCCAGCGGCCTCCACCACGGTCATTGCGCTCAGGGCAGCGGCCAAGGCGCCCGTCTCGGAGGGCCCTGAGCTCTTGGCCGTCATTGGTGTTGTGGCCGTAAACATTGTGGAAGACGCAGAACGGGCGACTGCCCTTGGAGGAATCGGGGTGGTCGCGGCCGCGCTTCATCTCGGGCTCGGCCGCGAGCACAGTCAGGCCCTTGCGCTTCACGTCCTTGGCGTTGGCCTTCTTGTCTTCAAGGTCGGCCTCTGGGAGCTCAAGGAGGGAGAGGCTACCTTCCTCTTCCCTCGCGCACCTGGTTGCCATGTTGAACATCTCCACAGCCGAGCATAGGTCCTCATGCATGGCAAGTTCTTCCTTCATCTTGATATCCCGGAAGCCATCAGTGAATGCTGAGATAATGGCCTCGTCCGACACCTTAGGGATCTTGAGGTAAACGTTGGTGAAGTGCTGGATGTATTTGTGCAAGGTATCCCCTGCTTGTTGCTTGATGCGCTGCAAGTCGCCTGCGGCTGGGGCATGGTCGTGAGTGCCCTGGAAGTTGGCGATGAAGCGCTCACACAGCTCATCCCAGGTGGAGATCGATCCCACTAGGAGGTTCAGGAGCCGCAAGCGTGTGCCATCCTTGAGAGCCATGGGAAACCAGTTCGCCATGACCTTCTCATCGCCGTTCGCCACCTCGATGCTCAGCTCGTAGAGCTGGAGGAACTTAGCAGGGTCACGGGTGCCGTCATAGCACGGAGGCAGATCCGTCTTGAACTTGTCGGGCCAGACCACGCGGCACAGATCCGGAGTGAACACTCGACAATCTGCCGTGCCCATGGGAGCCCGCCGTGGAGGGGGAGCCTAGTCTTGGCACCCGCGTGCCGCCATCTCGGGCGGCACACGGTCTTGATGTGGCAGTGCTAGGAGCACACGTGCCTCTCCTTGAGGCCGCTGCACCACCTGGAAGCTTTCTTCATCATGCGTCGGCGCCCTTCGCGGTAGGTCGAGCTAGGGGGCCTCATGCCTTGGCTCAAGGACGACGTCGCGCCCGAGAGGAGGGGGGCACACCATGGGCCATGTCGCTTGCTTGAGGCGGCGGGGGAGGCAGCGAGCGAGACGGCGCAGGAGCCTCTCCAGTGGTGCTGACGAGCTCGGCCATGCGGTCTAGCCAATCTTCGTAGAGGCCATTGGCCGTACAATAGCGTAGAAGCTCGCGTGCCATGAGCAATGCAGCTTTCACGTTCACCGGACCATGACGAGCATGGGAAGACGAGGCAGCGGCAGGAGTCAGCGACGGAGTGGCAGTGCGACCATCGGGGTGCACGGAAGGCGGCAGCGACGAGTCATGCTGCTCATGGACCACGAGGATGGTGACAGCGTTAGCCGCAGGTGACGGGTGAGGGAGTCCTGTACTAAGGGGTCCTCGGGCGTCCGGCCTGTTAGCCATGGGCCGGACTGATGGGCTGTGAAGAACACGAAGACCGAAGACTGCACCCGTGTCCAGATGGGACTCTCCTTGGCGTGGAAGGCAAGCTTGGCGACCAAATATGTAGACTCCTTTCTTTGTAACCGACCTTGTGTAACCCTAGATCCTCCCGGTGTCTATATAAACTGGATGACTTAGTCCGGAGAGATAGATAGATTCATTACCATAGCCATACAAGCTAGACCTCTAGGGTTTAGCCATTACGATATCGTGGTAGATCAACTCTTGTAATACTCATATCCATCAATATCAATCAAGCAGGACGTAGGGTATTACCTCCATAGAGAGGGCCCGAACCTGGGTAAACATCGTGTCCCTTGTCTCCTGTTACCATCGACCTTAGACGCACAGTTCGGGACCCCCTACCCGAGATCTGCCTGTTTTGACACCGACATTGGTGCTTTCATTGAGAGTTCCACTATGTCGTCCTCAAAAGGTTTGATGTCTCCTTCAATCATCTGCAACGATGATGTCCAAGGGGGAGTCTTCCTCCCCGGACAGATCTTCGTGTTTGGTGGCTTTGCACTGTGGGCCAACTCGCTTGGCCATCTGGAGCAGATCGAAAGCTACGCCCCTGGCCATCAAGTTAGATTTCGGAGCTTAAACTACATTGCGGACATCCGTGGAGATTTGATCTTTGCTGGAGTTGAGACCGCGGCGACCGCTCCTGGTCACCTCGATGAACATGACCTAAATCTGTCGTCGGACCGGATTCAGGAGATAGCTCCTGCAACCGCTCTGGCCTTAGATCCGCAGCATACTGCGCCATCCAAGATCGGAGGCTCAACCCCACCACAGAGGGCACAGATTCCCCAGCGTTGGAGCCGCACATGGACTTAACCGCACACGATATCTGTGTCACCGGAACTCCGAACTCGTCTCCGGCCATAAGTTCCGAACCATGCGAGCCCGCGGACGCCGAACTTGATTGTTTATCGACCTTCGAGTTCAGCACCGCAGACATCTTCTAGCACTCGCCCTTGGGCGATGTGCTAAACTCATTAAAAACCTGTCCTTGGCGGGGGACCCACAACCGAACTATGTCCAGTTCGAACTAGGGGCTGACAGCGGAGAATTTCGCTACCCACCCGCCACCCACTTTATAGCCACTGTCGAGGATTTAACAGACACGCTCGATTACGGCTCCGATGACATCGATGGTATGGATGACGATGCCGGAGAAGAAGAGGCCCAGAACCCGCCGTTTACCGGACGCTGGATGGCCACTTCCTCGTATGATGTATACATGGTGGATGCACCAAAGGAGAACAGCGGCGATGGAAAGGAAGACCCAGTAGAGGATAGACCTTCCGAAATACAATCAAAGCGCCGGCATCAGCGGCGCCGCTCTAAGTCACGCCGCAGTAGAGACAGCAACACCACAACAGGAGAAGATAATACTCCGGAAATTGCTGAAGACAACGAAGATCCCGTTGCCGCAGCTACTGAACAAGATGAACGCGAAGATGGGCAGGTTAGCCCTGGTAAACAGGCCACGCACGAAGACTCGGAGGATGTCAATTATCTTCCACTCTCCGAGGACGAGGCGAGCCTCGACACCAAGGATTTCATCGTGCCTGAGGAACCTCTTGAGCGGGAGCGCTTCAAGCGCCAGCTGATAGCCACTGCAAGGAGCCTGAAAAAGAAGCAGCAACAGCTTCAAGCTGACCAAGATCTGCTCAATGATAAATGGACCGATGTCCTAGCAGCCGAAGAATACGGCCTCAAGCACCCAACAAAAAGCTACCCGAAGCGCAAATTGCTACCTCAGTTCGACGATGAGGCGACGGAATACATACCACCATCGCACAATGTGGCTGACCGACCACCATGTGGTCGGGACAACACTGCAACTCAAGCCGAACACCAGCCCGCCCCACCTCATCGCAAAGGCAGAGGTAAATTGGCCCGCGGCCATACATATGACCTTCGGCAGGACCTGAATAATAAAGCAGGACATACCAGATTGATCTACGGATCGCGAGAACGTGCCTCGACACGCGGCGACGGCCATCTATTCAGACGTGACAAACCTAGTCACGCGCGGGCTGAAAGCCGCAGACGGACTCCATCAGAGCTACGTCGCGATACAGCCCGATATAGAGGCGCCGCACACCCTCATTGCTTCACCGACAAAGTCATGGAACATGAATTCCCAGAAGGGTTCAAACTCGTGAATATTGAATCATACGACGGGACAACTGATCCCGCGGTATGGATCGAGGACTTCATCCTCCACATCCACATGGCCCGCAGAGATGACCTCCACGCCATAAAATACCTCCCACTAAAGCTTAAAGGACTAGCTCGGCACTGGTTAAACAGCCTGCCTAAAAATTCTATCGGCAGTTGGGAGGAGTTGGAAGAAGCCTTCCTCGACAACTTCCAAGGTACATATGTCCAGCCACCAGACGCCGATGACTTAAGCCACATAGTTCAGCAACCTGGAGAGTCAGCCAGGAAATTCTGGACTAGGTTCCTAACCAAAAAGAACCAGATCGTTGACTGTCCAGATGCCGAAGCCCTAGCGGCCTTTAAACATAGCATCCATGATGAATGGCTCGCTCGCCACCTCGGCCAAGAAAAGCCAAAATCCATGGCGGCCCTCATGGCACTCATGACCCACTTTTGTGCGGGCGAGAACAGTTGGTTGGCCTGTAGCAAAAATAATGCAAGCGACGCTGGCACCCCTGAAGCTAAAAATAGCAAAGACAAGTCTCGACGCAACAGATACAAGCGTTGAAACAACAATGACAACACCGAGGATACGGCGGCCAATGCCGGATTTAGTGGCTCTAAGTCCGGTCAGCGGAAGAAGCTGTTCCAAAAAAACAATTCAGGCCCATCTAGCTTGGACCGCATACTTGATCGTCCGTGCTAGATTCATGGCATCCCAGATAAACCACCCAATCACACCAATAGAGATTGTTGGATTTTTAAATAGACTGGCAAGCTAAATGCTGAAAACAAGGATAAGGGATTGCAAAGCGAGGACGATAACGAGGAGCCCCGACCGCCAAACACAGGGGGTCATAAGAAGTTTCCCCCTCAGGTCAAAACAGTGAACATGATATATGCTACCCACATCCCCAAGAGGGAGCGCAAGTGCGCGCTCAGGGACGTCTACGCGATAGAGCCAGTCGCCCCAAAATTTAATCCATGGTCGTCATGCCCGATCACTTTCGATCGCCAGGATCATCCGACCAGTATCTGTCATGACGGTTCAGCCGCATTGGTCCTGGACCCAATTATTGACGGGTTCCACCTAACGCGAGTCCTGATGGATGGTGGTAGCAGCCTCAACTTGCTCTATTAGGATACAATGTGCAAAATGGGCATTAATCCATCACGGATCAAACCCACAAAGACTACCTTCAAAGGAGTCATACCAGGTGTAGAGGCCCGCTGTACGGGCTCAAACACGCTTGAGGTCATCTTCGGATCTCCGGACAATTTCCGAAGCGAGGAGTTAATCTTCGACATAGTCCCCTTTCGCAGCGACTATCACGCACTGCTCGGACGGACCGCATTCACCCGATTCAATGTTGTGCCACACTATGCTTATCTCAAGCTCAAGATGCCTGGTCCACATGGCGTCATAACAGTCAATGGAAATACAGAACGCTCCCTCCGTACGGAAAAGCACACAGTTGCCTTAGCAGCAGAAGTACAGAGCGGCCTTCTCAAGCTGAACCTTTATTCGGCTGCCGAGCCCACGGACACCGTCAAGAGGGTCCGAACTACCCTGCAGCAGGATAGCTCGGCTCGTCAAGAGCTAGACTAGCAATCCGGCCTCCATCTCAGTCCCGATCAAGTGGTGGCACGCATGCCATGCGTACATAACTATGCACTCAAAGTTCCATGGGCATCGACGGAGGCATAGATAGCTTGTGATCCACAGTACGGTTCAACCGGCACCGGATACATGCATACTTTCACATTTACCTTTTTCCTTTTTTCTCAAGTCTCAATCCCGCAGGCCCCATCTGATGGCCTGATCGCCATCCCTCTTGAATTATAAACACATCAAGACGGCAAGAAATGCAGACGTATGAGGGATTTTCAAGGTGGTTTCGTTAACAATCACTCTACCTGTTTTTCAGGACCCACATGCAGCTCTCCCTTGGTTTTTGGCATGTTAAATAGCTTGTTGCTTATCGCACTACTTGTATCAATGCGCCTTGACATATAAATCAAATTACAATGGAAACAGTTTGCGGCCCAAGCTTTAGGGCCCTAGCTTTTTATCTTTGCACCTTGTCTATTTTCCCTTCCTTTTTTTCTTCTTTCTTTCCCTCCTGTGGGTAACCTTATCAGGTAGCACCCGTACACTTTGGTACGTTTGATGTTTGCCAGGGGCTTCATAGCACCCCGCACTACGACAACAAAAGTCCGAACACTTTTTTTAGTATAGTTCGGCACCCCGAATTTAGCATTATATGCATTGGCTCCGAATCATGTCTTTGGTCAATATTTGGGTTGCTCGGCTCCTATGATTGCTACCTTACGTTCCGCTATATCGGCTAAGGTAGTAAAGGGAGAACTACTACGATTGTGCTTGGTTTATCCAAAGGAGCACCTCGGTAGAGAAAGCCAAAAACTGACTGTCATGATGCGGCGAGAGCCGGTCAGCTGTTCGGAGGTTGCAAATCGTTGGAGATTTCTTCCGCATCATGCAAAGGATCGGTAATTCCCAATCAGATGCTTATAGCACTCTAGTTCGGATACTAGGGGTTGCGCCCATGTTTTTTATTGTCGAACTCCTATGGCTAAGTGAGGGCGTTAAAGCCGCATAGTCTGGTTGCCTGGTTCGTTGCACTAAACAACTCCTTCAAGGACCATACAATTGGATCAAGATTGTTTAGATTCCATCCCGAACACCTCCGTACTACCTACGTGAGGGCAGAAGCCGAGGACTGGCCAACCCTCAGATTTCATACAACACGGCCGCACATGAGGTAAAATTTAAAACATGACAAGCATTATATTACAAACCCACTTTGTTTTATCATACAAGGTAGAAGGAACTTGAATACATTCATTCAAAGATCGTGTCTTTCGTACAATGATCCGCAACAATGCGGGACCCCTCCAAGACATCGCCAAAGTATCGCTCGGGTGTGTGGTGCTCCTTGCCCTCAGGCAGTCCCTCGGTCGCTAACTTGACAGTGTCCATCTTCACCCACCAGACCTTGACATAGGAGAAGGCCAGACGCGCGCCCTCGATAAGGCGGACCGCTTGACGACATCCAGCCGAGGACAGGCATCCACCAGCCGCTTCACAAGGCCGAAGTAACTGTTGGGTATAGCTTCGGCTGGCCACAACCAGATTATTAAGTCCTTCATGGCCAGTTCGGCCACCCTATGTAGCTCGATCAGTTGTTTTAGCTTATCGTTGAAGGGCACCAGATGTTCCGGCGCAAGATATTGCAACCAGAACAGCTTCTCCGTGGAGCTCCCTTCTTTGGCTCGGAAGAACTCCACGGCATCGGTCACACTGCGTGGCAGATCAGCAAAATCCCCTGGAGAACTCCGAATCCCGGTTAGTAAAAGATATTTCCTCTTCACATTCTTGCTTTGCATATTGAATGCCTTACCCGCCATGATCTTCCTGGCCTTCTGGATCTCCTGGAGGGCTCCCTGGGCCTCACTCCGGGCCGTCTCCGCACTCCTACGAGCCTTGGCGAGTTCGGACTCTTGAGCCGACACATCGTGGTCCAAAGTCTCGCACTTCCTCACCGCATCCTGGAGCTCCTGTTGGACCTCGTTGACCCGGGCCTTGAGCTTCTTATGGGCGGCCTTCTCCTTGACAGCCTTCCCTTCGGCATCGGCCAGGGCCTTTCTCAGGGCCTCGACCTCGATCGTCGCTTCTGTACATATCATGACACTTCGATCAATGCATATCATTTTACTTTTTTCAAATAAATAATTGGTTATTACATACCTTGTTTTTCTTGGAGCTGCCTCCTCACCTGGCCGAGCTCCTCCTCGGCCTGCTCCAGTCTCCGCTTCAGTTCGGAGACCTCACCAGTATGAGAGGCTGCGGCCAACAGTGACGCCTGCATATTCATTTCAGACAAATTTAGCTAGTTTCCTGGAATAGGAGATTGATCCTCTGTCCGCCTTTTTCTTTCCGAACACCGGATAGTGCCTCAGGGGCTACTGTCTATATTGGGATTTTCTCTTTTTGGCGTCGCTTACCTCAAAACCTGTCAGCGGGCTGCTGCAGGTTTCGGTTAGTCCGCTCTTGGTGGACTGAACCCTTTCAATTACCATGCCCATAAGAACACGGTGCTCATCCACAATGGAAGCGCCTCGCAGCACTTCCAATAGATTATCCGGTGCCCCTGGTTGGACAGGGGTCACCGACGGAATAGGCATACCCCCTTCTTTCGAAGGAGGTTGTGTGTCGGATTCCGGAGCCGCATCAGTCTCCGGAATTGAGTCCGGCTAAGGGTCGAACTGAATACGGCCCTCCTCACAACCAATCTCCATGGGGATCGACTCCCCCTGGTGTCCGGCAACAGAGGCATCGCCTTCTGGCGCCTCCTGAGCCTCTCCCCAGCCTGGGAAAGTCCTTCGGGACAGCACCTCCGCGTCGTCCTTGGCCTTGGGGGAGTGAGCGGTCGGCGGTGACTCGCTGGCCATCGCCTTTGAATCCAACGAACCTCCTGACGAGGATCGCCGGGAGCTGTCATGGGCCGGACTGCAATAGTATAACCAATCATGTCAATACAACAAAGAGGAGAGGCTAGATTTATGGGCATGTATGAGTCCTAGCACTTGCGATGCAGCCCGAGGCTTAGTGCAGGGGCGTCTCTCCGGAGTGCTGTCGACGTCCCACGCGGAGTTATCCGCAAGGGAGCCCTTCCCTTTCTTGGACATCTCCGCCTCCAGGTTCGTGGAGGCCGCCCTCTTCTTCTTCCCCTCATGAGGGGGAGGGTTGTTCTCCTCCTCCTCCTCATCGTCGTCGTCTTCGGCGGCAGAGGAGCGAGTCTTGTCTTCGGACATCACGTCCTAAGCGCCCTTGCGGCGGGGGCCACTCCGGACCCCCTTGGCCTTCCCCTGGGCCTTCTTCTCCAGCGCCTTATAGGGCGCCGGCTCCAGCATCTTCGCTAAACGTGGGATGACTGGTTCTTCAGGCAGCGGAGCCGGACACCGAATCTGCTTCGCCCTCTCCAGCCAATTCTGAGGAAGCAACGATAATAAAAGCTTAGATATCGTCCTTGAAACAAGCAAGTAGGGTATGTGTTGAAGATAACATACCTCGTTGGGGAGGTGGTTAATGTCATGCCCGCGGTCCGAATCTATGGCCGGCGGTATCTCATTGCCCTTGAAGAGCAACTTCTAGGCATCTTCGTGAGTTGTTTTGAAGAGCCTCTCTAGGGTATGGTGCTTCTTCGGATTGAACTCCCATAGAGGGCGGCTTCGGCTTTGGAAGGGGAGGATCCGGCGCACCAGCATCACTTGGATTACGTCGACGATCTTGATGTCTTTATCTACCATGATTTGAATGCGCATTTGTAGTGCTATCAGCTCGTGTGACGAAGACCAATTCGGGCTCTTCTCAACCCAGGAGGTGAGTTGCATTGGAGAACCGGAGTTGAATTTGGCAGCCGCGACCCAGGTGGCGCCGCGGGGTTCTGTGATGTAGAACCACTGTTTCTACCATTCCTTTACAGTCTCCACGAAAGTGCATTTTGGCCAGGAGACGTTGGTCAGCTTGCTCACCATAGCACCTCCGCACTCCGCATGCTGGCCATCCACCACCTTCGGCTTCACGTTGAAGATCTTGAGCCACATCCCGAAGTGGGGTTGGATGCGGAGGAAGGCCTCACACACGGCGATGAACGCCAAGATGTTGAGGAAGGAGTTCGGGGATAGATCATGGAAGTCTAGCCCGTAATAGAACATCAGCCCGCGGACGAAAGGATGGAGTGGAAACCCTAGCCCGTGGAGGAAATGGGGGATGAATACCACCCTCTCGCTAGGCTTCTGTGTGGGGATGATTTTCCCCTTGGCTGGAAGACGGTGGGCGATTTCCTTCGCCAGATACCCGGCCGCCCGAAGCTCGGCAATGTCCTTCTCCTTGACAGAGGAGGCCATCCACTTGCCTTGACCTCCGGATCCGGACATGCTTGAGTGCTTGCTCGAGTGGGAAAAAGATGAGAACTTGGGCGCTGGAGCTCAAGAGTGGAAGGGCAGAGGAAGAGAGAAGGCGTGGGAGAAGAAAGGGGATTCTTATCTCCTTATAAGGGCAGTGAATATTGAATGCCTCCCCACTCGCCTTAAAACTCGCCTACTCCCAAGGGTTGTGTAAACGACACGGTTGGGTTACCCACGCCCGTATTGATGAGAATCACGCAATAAGGGGACACGATCTCTGCTTCGACAAGACGTGCCAATGGCAACCTCATCTCGAAATATGGAGCGGCAGACGAAAAATGGTTCAAAATTATGACTGGGCAGACATGGTGTCATGTTGTGAAAAGTTGTCAGCAGATTGGACTTGTGGAATATTATATTCTCTCTACGATTGTGTGTGGTGCGTGTGTTACAGGTCCGGACACGTTCAATACGTCTGAAGACTATCTTGGAGTTCGGAAGGAGGAACCCGCCTTGCAATGCCGAAGACAGATCTACACGCTAGATACCTTGTCATTGAAGCCAGGTTCAGGGGCTACTGAGGGAGTCCTTGACTAAGGGGTCCTCGGGCGTCCGGCCTATTATCCATGGGCCGGACTGATGGGATGTGAAGAACACGAAGACCGAAGACTGCACCCGTGTCCGTATGGGACTCTCCTTGGCGTGGAAGGCAAGCTTGGCGACCAAATATGTATATTACTTTCTTTGTAACCGACCTTGTGTAACCCTAGATCCTCCCGGTGTCTATATAAACCGGAGGACTTAGTCCGGAGAGATAGATAGATTCATTACCATAGCCATACAAGCTAGACCTCTAGGGTTTAGCCATTACGATCTTGTGGTAGATGAACTCTTTTAATACTCATATTCATCAATATCAATCAAGCATGACGTAGGGTATTACCTCCAAAGAGAGGGCCCGAACCTGGGTAAACATCGTGTCCCTTGTCTCATGTTACCATCGACCTTTGACGCATAGTTCAGGACCCCCTACCCGAGACCGCCGGTTTTGACACCGACAACGGGGAGCGGCGAGGGGCATCGTCGCCCGCAGGCGCTATCTGAGCAATGCGGGCGGCGAGGGCTGCCCGGCGCTCAGCACGAACTCGATGAGCGTCAGCCATGAGAACGGTGGAACGGCGGCGGAATGACCGACGGAAGAGAGGCTTCGACACGCCCCTACCTGGCTCGCCAAATGTTGGATTCAGGGTTCCGCTGACCCAAGAAAGGTTTGAACTCTGGGGCGTGTGTGAAGAACTCAACCTCTCCAGCCAGCCGACTCGGCGCTCTCACCGCCTAGCTCGATGAACAGGAAAGGAAAGAGACACAACAGTTTACCTAGGTTTGGGCCACCTTGTGGTGTAAGACCCTACTCCTGCTTTGGGGTGGATTAGCCTCGCGAGGGGCTAAGGGTGAACTAGTACAGAGGAAGAACAACCTCAGGAGGTTTGTTCTTGTATGCGTGTGAGCTAGCAAGGGTTTTGATTGGACCCCCCCCCCCTCCTATGGTGGTGGCTAAGCTATATTTATAGTGGCCTTGGTCCTCTTCCCCCAAAACGAAGGCGAGAAGGGATCCCACAGTGGCCAATTTTGAAGTGGGACAAGTAGTACATCTTGTCCTAGTGAAAGGTGGTCTTCGCCTACAAAGCTTCTAGTCATGACGTCGTGGTGGGCTCGGCGATGACATCCGTCCTTCCGTCCTGGCGGTCTTGGTCTCGTTGCATGGGAATGGAAACCTTTGGCTGGTTCCTCGGGACTCCGCGCCTGCGCTTGCCTCCTTAGCACTAAAGAGGAAACCTGCTCCTCTGCGCCCGCTGGCGCCCGCCTGGCCTCTATTGTCATGGATTACGTCACCCAAATCTCATGATATGGGTGCTTGCATCGGAATCTCCGCTCCTCAAGAGCTAGCCTCGGGAGGCCGCTCCCTCTGGAGGTCTTGGTGTCGTCCGCCTCGCGAGGCTAGCTCTTTGCGAGGGTCTTGTCTTACCGATGTTGAAGATGGGTCGTACCAGGCCGTTGATGGAGCCACGCCGTGGGCCGCTGGCAGGCAAGTCTGGATACCCTGGTTCCCAAGACGTCTACAACTTATGATTAACCCACTCGCAAGCATCCGCAACTACGAGAAAAGTATTAAGATAAAATCTAACCATAGCATTAAACTTTTAGATCCAAATCGGTCCCTTATGAAATAGAGCATAAACTAGGGTTTAAGCTTCTGTCACTCTCGCAACCCATCATCTAATAACTACTCTACAATGCATTCCCTTAGGCCTAAGTATGGTGAAGTGTCATGTAGTCAACGTTCACATGACACCACTAAGGGAATCACAACATACATACCATCAAAATATCAAACACATATCTAGTTCACATGATTACTTGCAACAAGATTTCTCCCGTGACCTCAAGAACAAAAAGTAACTACTCACAAATGATAATCATGATCAAGATCAGAGGGGTATTAAATAGCATAATGGATCTAAACATATAATCTTCCACCAAATAAACCATATGGTAATCAACTACAAGATGTAATCAACACTACTAGTCACCCACAAGCACCAATCTAAGGTTCCGATACAAAGATTGAACACAAGAGATGAACTAGGTTTTGGATGCACAAGTAGTATCTCTACTTGGTGCGGAATTTTTGGCTATCAAAGATGGGGGCAAGCACCACCTATTAAAGGATCTATGACAATATAACTTCTATGTGAATATGAACAAACATAAATCATTACGTTGTCTTCCTTGTCCAACGTCAACAATTTTGGCATATAATATTTTGATGGGGGCTCACAATCGCAAAAGATGTCTAGGATAGTGTATTTGCATGTGAATCTTCTCTTCCCTTATTAATTATTTCATGAATTGCATCATTGACCAATGTTATGTTTGTAAATCTCCAATAAAATTTACTATTATACTCTTCCTTATGTGATATCACTACTTACCAAAAAATTAGCATATGATCTTTTTCATTTATTTCCTTTCTATTTATTGAACATGAAAGTAAAGAGAACAAAAATTCAAACTAACGTTTATTATATATCCCGCACACGATTACAAGGATAGTAAAGGAAATATGCCCTAGAGGCAATAATAAAGTTATTATTTATATTTCCTTATATCATGATAAATGTTTATTATTCATGCTAGAATTGTATTAACCGGAAACTTAGTACATGTGTGAATACATAGAAAAAATAAAGTGTCCCTGGTATGCCTCTACTTGACTAGCTCGTTAATCAAAGATGGTTAAGTTTCCTGACCATAGACATGTGTTGTCATTTGATGAACGGGATCACATCATTAGGAGAATGATGTAACGGACAAGATCCATTTGTTAGCTTAGCATAATGATCATTAAGTTTTATTGCTATCGCTTTCTTCATGACTTATACATGTTCCTATGACTATGAGATTATGCAACTCCCGAATACCGGAGGAACACCTTGTGTGCTATAAAATGTCACAAAGTAACTGGGTGATTATAAAGATGCTCTACAGGTGTCTTCAAAGGTGTTTTTTGGGTTGGCATAGATCGAGATTAGGATTTGTCACTTCGAGTATCGGAGAGGTATCTCTAGGCCCTCTCGGTAATGCACATCACGATAAGCCTTGCAAGCGATGTGACTAATGAGTTAGTTGCGGGATGATGCATTATGAAACGAGTAAAGAGACTTGCCGGTAATAAGATTGAACTAGGTATGAGGATACCGACGATCGAATCTCGGGCAAGTAACATCCTGATGACAAAGGGAATAACGTATGGTGTCATTACGGTTTGATCGATAAAGATCTTCGTAGAATATGTAGGAACCTATATGAGCATCCAGGTTCCGCTGTTGGTTATTGACCGGAGATATGTCTCGGTCATGTCTAAATAGTTCTCGAACCTGTAGGGTCTGCACGCTTAATATTAGATGACGATTTGTATTATGAGATATGTGTTTTGGTGACCGGAGATTGTTCACAGTCCCAGATGAGATCACGGAGATGATGAGGAGTCTCGAAATAGTCGAGAGGTAAAGATTGATATATTGGACGAAGGTATTCGGACACCGGAATGGTTTCGGGACGTTTCGGATATTTATCGGAGTACCGAGGGGTTACCGGAACCCTCCGGGGAAGTATTGGGCCTACGGGCCATAGGGGAGAGAGAGGGAAGCCCACAAGGGGAGGCACTCCCCCCATGGGCTGTCCGAATTAGACAAGGGGAAGCGGCGCGGCCCCCCTTTCCTTCCCCCTCTCCTCTCCTTCCCCCCTTTCCCCCTCCATGAGAAGGAATAAGAGGGGGGCGAATCCTACTAGGACTGGGAGTCCTAGTAGGACTCCCCCCTATGGCGTGCCCCCTGGTTGGCCTCCTCCCTCTCCCCCCTTGGAGACACACCAATAGTTCCAAGCCATGTGCGGCGTTTCCCTCCACGGTTCACTCCTCCGGTCATATTCACATAGTGCTTAGGCGAAGCCCTACGCGGATCACATCACCATCACCGTCACCACGCTATCGTGCCGACGAAACTCTCCCTCGACACTTTGCTGGATCAAGATTTCGAGGGACGTCATCGAGCTGAACGTGTGCTGAACTCGGAGGTGATGTACTTCCGTACTTGATCGGTTGGATCGCAAAGACGTTCGACTACATCAACCGCGTTAACCTAACGCTTCTGCTTTCGGTCTACGAGGGTGCGTGGACACAATCTCGCCCTCTCGTTGCCATGCATCTCCTAGATTGATCTTGCGTGATTGTAGGAAATTTTTTGAAACTGCATGCTGCGATCCCCAACAGTGGCATCCGAGCCAGGTCTATGCATAGATGATATGCATGAGTAGAACACAAAGATTTGTGGGCGATCATAGTCATACTGCTTACCCACCAACGTCTTATTTTGATTCGGCGGTATTGTTGGATGAAGCGGCCTGGACAAACCTTACATGTCCACGTTCATGAGACCGGTTCCACTGACAGACATGCAACTTGTTTTGCATAAAGGTGGCTGGCAGATGTCTGTTTCTCCAACTTTAGTTGAACCGAATTTGACTATGGCCGGTCCTTGTTGAAGGTTAAAACAACACACTTGACAAAAAAATCATTGTGGTTTTGATGCGTAGGTTAGAACGGTTCTTGCTAGAAGCCCATAGCAGCCACGTAAAACTTGCAACAACAAAGTAGAGGACGTCTAACTTGTTTTTGCAGGGCATGTTGTGATGTGATATGGTCAAGACATGATGTGATATTTTTTGATGTATGAGATGATAATGTTTTGTAAAAGTTATCGGCAACTGGCAGGAGCCTCATGGTTGTCGCTTTATTGTATGAAATGCAATCGCCATGTAATTTCTTTACTTTATCACTATGCATTAGCGATAGTAGTATAAGCAATAGTTGGCGAGACGACAACGATGCTACGATGGAGATCAAGGTGTCAAGCCGGTGACGATGGAGATCTTGACGGTGTTTGGAGATGGAGATCAAAGGCACAACATGATGATGGCCATATCATGTCACACACTTTGATTGCATGTGATGTTTATCTTTTATGCATCTTATTTTGCTTAGTACGGCGGTAGCATTATAAGATGATCCCTCACTAAATTTCAAATTATAAGTGTTCTCCCTGAGTATGCACCATTGCGACAGTTCGTCGTGCCGAGACACCACGTGATGATCGGGTGTGATAAGCTTTGCGTTCACATACAACGGGTGCAAGACAGTTTTGCACGTGCAAAATACTTGGGCTAAACTTGACAAGCCTAGCATGTACAGACATGGCCTCGGAACACTGAGACCGAAAGGTCAAACGTGAATGATTAAATGAACATGGTTTAGTTGATATGGATCACATGATCATTTGGATGACTAGAGGGATGTCTATCTAAGTGGGAGTTCTTAAGTAATATGATTAAATGAACTTAAATTTATCATGAACTTAGTCCTGATAGTTTTTGCATATATATGTTGTAGATCAATGGCCCGTGCTACCATTCCCTTGAATTTTAATGCATTCCTAGAGAAAGCTAAGTTGAAAGATGATGGTAGCAACTACACGGACTAGGTCCGTAACTTGAGGATTATCCTCATTGCTGCATGGAAGAATTACGTCCTTGAAGCATCGCTAGGTGCAAGGCCTGCCGCAGGAGCAACTCCGGAAGTTATGAACATTTGGCAAGCTAAATCTGATGACTACTCGATAGTTCAGTGTGCCATGCTTTACAGCTTAGAATCGGGACTTCAAAGATGTTTTGAACTTCATGGAGCATATGAGATGTTCCAAGAGTTGAAGTTAATATTTCGAGCAAATGCCCGAGTTGAGAGATATGAAATCTCCAACAAGTTCTATAGCTGCAAGATGCTGGAGAACAGTTCTGTTAGTGAACACATACTCAAAATGTCTGGGTACCATAGCCAATTGACTCGGTTGGGAGTTAATATTATGGATAATAGTGTCATTGACAGAGTTCTTCAATCACTGCCACCAAGCTATAAAGGGTTCATGATGAACTATAATATGCAAGGGATGGAAAAGACTATTCCCGGGCTCTTTGCAATGCTCAAGGCTGCAGAGGTAGAAATCAAGAAGGAGCATCAAGTGTTGATGGTTAACAAAACCACTAGTTTCAAGAAAAAGAGCAAAGGGAAGAAGGGGAAATTCAAGAAGAATAGCAAACAAGTTGCTGCTCCTGGTAAGAAGCCCAAGTCTGGACCTAAGCCTGAAACTGAGTGCTTCTACTACAAAGGGACTGCTCATTGGAAGCGGAAATGCCCCAAGTATTTGGCGGATAAGAAGGATAGCAAATTGAAAGGTATATTTCATATACATGTTATTGATGTGTACCTTACTAATGCTCGTTGTAGCGCATCGGTATTTGATACTGGTTCTGTTGCTCATATTTGCAACTCGAAACATGGGCTACGGATTAAACGAAGATTGGCTAAGGACGAGGTGACGATGCGCGTCGGAAATGGTTCCAAGGTCGATGTAATCGCCGTCGGCACGCTACCTCTACATCTACCTTCGGGGTTAGTTTTAGACCTGAATAATTGTTATTTGGTGTCAGCGTTGAGCACGAACATTATATCTGGATCTTGTTTGATGCGAGACGGTTATTCATTTAAATCCGAGAATAATGGTTGTTCTATTTATATGAGTAATACCTTTTATGGTCATGCACCCTTGATGAGTGGTCTATTTTTTGAATCTCGATCATAGTGATACACATATTCATAATATTGATGCCAAAAGATGCAAAGTTAATAATGATAGTGCAACTTATTTGTGGCACTGGCGTTTAGGTCATATTGGTGTAAAGTGCATGAAGAAACTCCATGCAGATGGGCTTTTAGAATCACTTGATTATGAATCACTCGATTCTTGCGAACCATGCCACATGGGCAAGATGACTAAGACTCCGTTCTCCGAAACAATGGAGTGAGCAACTAACTTATTGGAAATAATACATATTGATTGAAACAATGTGGAATAGTTCCGCAACTCACGCCACCTGGAACACCACAGCGTAATGGTGTGTCCAAACGCCGTAACCGTACTTTATTAGATATGGTGCGATCTATGATGTCTCTTACCGATTTACCACTATCGTTTTGGGGTTATGCTTTAGAGACGGCTGAATTCGCGTTAAATAGGGCACCATCTAAATCCGTTGAGACGACGCCATATGAACTGTGGTTTAGCAAGCAACCTAAGCTGTCATTTCTTAAAGTTTGGGGTTGCGACACTTATGTGAAAAAGCTTTAGCCTGATAAGCTCGAACCCAAATCGGAGAAACGCGTCTTCATATGATACCCAAAAGAAGTTGTTGGGTACACCTTCTATCACAGATCCGAAGGCAAGATATTTGTTACTAAGAATGGATCCTTTCTAGAGAAGGATTTTCTCTCGAAAGAAGTGAGTGGGAGGAAAGTAGAACTTGATGAGGTAGTTGTACCTTCTCTCAAATTGGAAAGTAGTTCATCACAGAAATCAGTTCCAGTGATGCCTACACCAATTAGTGAGGAAGCTAATGGTGATGATCATGAAACTTCAGATCAAATTACTACCGAACCTCGTAGGTCAACCAGAGTACGTTCCGCACCAGAGTGATACGGTAATCCTGTTCTAGAAGTCATGTTACTAGACCATGACGAACCTACGAACTGTGAGGAAGCGATGATGAGCCCAGATTCCGCAAAATGGCTTGAGGCCACGAAATCTGAGATGGGATCCATGTATGACAACAAAGTATGGACTTTGGTTGACTTGCCCGATGATTGGCAAGCCATAGAGAATAAATGGATCTTCAAGAAGAAGACTGACGCTGATGGTAATGTTACTGTCTACAAAGCTCATTGTGAAAGGTTTTTGACAAGTTCAAGGAGTTGACTATGATGAGACTTTCTCACTCGTGGCGATGCTTAAGTCTGTCTGAATCATGTTAGCAATTGCCGCATTTTATGATTATGGAATTTGGCAAATGGACGTCAAAACAACATTCCTTAATGGATTTCTTAAAGAAGAGTTGTATATGATGCAACCAGAAGGTTTTGTCGATCCTAAGGGTGCTAACAAAGTGTGCAAGCTCCAGCTATCCATTTATGGACTAGTGCAAGCCTCTCGGAGTTGGAATATACGCTTTGATAGTGTGATCAAAGCATATGGTTTTATACAGACTTTTGGAGAGGCCTACATTTTCAAGAAAGTGAGTGGGAGCTCTGTAGCATTTCTGGTATTATATGTGGATGACATATTGTTGACTGGAAATAATATAGAATTTCTGGATATCACAAAAGGATACTTGAATAAGAATTTTTCAATGAAAGACCTCGGTGAAGCTGCTTATATATTGGGCATCAAGATCTATAGAGATAGATCAAGACGCTTAATTGGATTTTCACAAAGCACATACCTTGATAAAGTTTTGAAGAACTTCAAAATGGATCAGTCAAAGAAAGGGTTCTTGCCTGTATTACAAGGTGTGAAGTTGAGTCAGACTCGATGCCCGACCACTATAGAAGATAGAGAGAAAATGAAAGTCATTCCCTATGCCTCAGCCATATGTTCTATCATGTATGCAATACTATTTACCAGACCTGATGTGTGCCTTGCTATAAGTATAGCAGGGAGGTACCAAAGTAATCCAGGAGTGGATCACTGGACAGCGGTCAAGAACATCCTGAAATACCTGAAAAGGAGTAAGGATATGTTTCTCGTTTATGGAGGTGACAAAGAGCTTGTCGTAAATGGTTACGTCGATGCTAGCTTTGACACTGATCCGGATGACTCTTAAGTTGCAAACTGGATACGTATTTATATTGAATGGTGGAGCTGTCAGTTGGTGCAGTTCCAAACAGAGCGTCGTGGCGGGATCTACGTGTGAAGCGGAGTACATAGCTGCTTCGGAAGCAGCAAATGAAGGAGTTCATATCCGATCTAGGTGTAATACCTAGTGCATCGGGTCCAATGAAAATCTTTTGTGACAATACTGGAGAAATTGCCTTAGCGAAGGAATCCAGATTTCACAAAAGAACCAAACACATCAAGAGACTCTTCAACTCCATCCGTGATCAAGTCAAGGAGGGAGACACAGAGATTTGCAAAATACATACGGATCTGAATGTTGCAGACCCATTGTCTAAGCATCTTCGACGAACAAAACATGATCAGCACCAAGACTCCATGGGTGTTAGAAGCATTACAATGTAATCAAGATTATTGACTCTAGTGCAAGTGGGAGACTGAAGGAAATATGCCCTAGAGTCAATAATAAAGTTGTTATTTATATTTCCTTATATCATGATAACTGTTTATTATTCATGCTAGAATTGTATAAACCGGAAATTTAGTACATGTGTGAATACATAGACAAAATAAAGTGTCCCTGGTATGCCTCTACTTGACTAGCTCATTAATCAAAGATGGCTAAGTTTCCTGACCATAGACATGTGTTGTCATTTGATGAACGGGATCACGTCATTAGGAGAATGATGTGATGGACAAGACCCATCCGTTAGCTTAGCATAATGATCATTAAGTTTTATTACTATCACTTTCTTTATGACTTATACATGTTCCTTTGACTATGGGATTATGCAACTCCCGAATACTGGAGGAACACCTTGTGTGCTATGAAACGTCACAACGTAACTGGGTGATTGTAAAGATGCTCTGCAGGTGTCTCTGATGGTGTTTGTTGGGTTGGCATAGATCGAGATTAGGATTTGTCGTTCCGAGTATCGGAGAGGTATCTGTAGGCCCTCTTGGTAATGCACACCACGATAAGTCTTGCAAGCAATGCGACTAATGAGTTAGTTGCGGGATGATGCATTACAGAACGAGTAAAGAGACTTGATGGTAACGAGATTGAACTAGGTATGAGGATACCGACGATCGAATCTCGGGCAAGTAACATACCGATGACAAAGGGAATAACGTATGTTGTCATTGCAGTTTGACCGATAAAGATCTTCGTAGAATATGTAGGTACCAATATGAGCATCCAGGTTCCGCTATTGGTTATTGACCGGAGATATGTTTCGGTCATGTCTACATAGTTCTCAAACCCGTAGGGTCCACACACTTAACGTTCGATGACGATTTGTATTACGAGTTATGTGTTTTGGTGACCGAAGATTGTTCGGAGTCCCGGATGAGATCACGGACACGATGAGGAGTCTCAAAATAGTCGAGAGGTAAAGATTGATATATTGGACGAAGGTATTTGGACACCAGAATTGTTTTGGGACATTTCGGATATTTATTGGAGTACCGAGGGGTTACCGGACCCCCCCCCCAGGGGGATGTATTGGGCCTACATGGACCATAGGGGAGAGAGAGGGAAGCCCACAAGGGGAGGCACTCCCCCCATGGGCTGTCTGAATTGGACAAGGGGGAAGGGGGCGCGGCCCCCCTTTCCTTCCCCCTCTCCTCTCCTTCCCCCCTTTCCCCCTCCATGAGAAGGAATAAGAGGGCGGACGAATCCTACTAGGACTGGGAGTCCTAGTAGGACTCCCCCCTATGGCGCGCCCCCTGGCCGGCCTCCTCCCTCTCCCTCCTTTATATATGTGGGCAGGGCACCCCTTGGAGACACACCAATTGTTCCAAGCCATGTGCGGCGTCTCCCTCCACGGTTTACTCCTCAGGTCATATTCACGTAGTGCTTAGGCGAAGCCCTACGCGGATCACATCACCATCACCGTCACCACACCATCATGCTGACAAAACTCTCCCTCGACACTTTGCTGGATCAAGAGTTTGAGGGACGTCATCGAGCCGAACGTGTGCTGAACTCGGAGGTGCCATACGTTCGGTACTAGATCGGTTGGATCGCAAAGACGTTCGACTACATCGACTGCGTTAACCTAACGCTTTCGCTTTCGGTCTACGAGGGTACGTGGACACACTCTCCCCACTCATTGCTATGCACCTCCTAGATAGATCTTGTGTGATCGTATGAATTTTTTTGAAATTGCATGTTATGTTCCCCAACAGATAGATCATTAAGCAAACACTCGAAAAGGAAGGATCAGACTAAGATAAGTAAAGGCAAAAGATAGTGGAGGTGATACGATACCGGGGCACCTCCCCCAAGCTTGGCACAAGCCAAGGGGAGTGCCCATACCCGATACTCAATTTTCCTTTGGTGATGAAGAAGGAGGTGGTGGTGATGAAGTGGAGGGTTTGTCCTTCTTCTTTAGCTTTCGCTTGAGGATGGAATTTTCCTCCTTTAAATCTCCAACCTCCTACTCGAGCTCTAATATCTTTTTGCATAATTCTTGCTTGTTTTCCTACAAAAGACGAAAGGGGATAAACTGGATCTTAGGTTTCTTTGCTTTGTCGCGGAGACTTGACTTCTTGAATTCCACGTGCATGTCCCCAGGTTGTGGCAATGGAAGTTCATCCTCGTCTGAGCTTGTATTCTCCTCCCCTTTAGGATCGTAGTCTTCTTCCTCCTCTGAGGTCCAACTATAGTGCTCCACATCCCCATAAGCCTTGGGGTTTGCAATATAGTCAGCAACATAGCTCTCACCCTGCGAGTCTTGGGATGACATATTTTCAGATCTGCGAGGAAAATAGTGAGAAAAGAAAACAGAAGATTTCTCCGCAATATGGTGGTTAATAGGTTCGGGGGGTATATAAAGATTTTTTATCTTGGGAAACAAGCAAACGGAAGAAAACGGAGTCCTGAAGGTACCCGAGGTGGGCACAACCCACCTAGGCGCGCCTGGCAGGCGCGCCCTGGTGTCTTGTGCCCACTAGGGGTGCCTTCCTGGTTGTTTCTTATTTTCCTAACTTTTAATATATTCCTAAACTGACAGAAAATATATTTGCGGATTTTTTGGAGTCCGATTACTTACCGTATCACGTACCTCCCCTTTTTTCACGATTCTAGAGTGTTCCGAAAGGTTTCTTTTATGTGTTCTTCCGATGTCATAGTTTGGATAATATTGCTATCAACATTAATGGGCATACCTTTATTCTTTGCCCATTGACAACCTTCAGTTCAGTACCGTCAGCATTATTTATTTTTATTGCTCCAGATCGATAAACTTCTTCGATAACATAGGGTCCTTCCCATTTGGAGAGAAGTTTTCCTGCAAAGAATCTGAAACGAGAGTTGTACAAAACAACATATTCTCCAACTTTGAACTCACGCTTTTGGATTCTTTTATCATGCCATCTTTTAACTTTTTCTTTAAATTGCTTGGCATTTTCATAAGCTTGGGTTCTCCATTCATCTAGTGAGCTAATATCGAATAACCTCTTTTCACCGGCAAGTTTGAAGTCATAGTTGAGTTCTTTAATTGCCCAATATGCTTTATGTTCTAACTCAAGAGGAAAATGACAAGCTTTTCCAGAAAGCATTTTATAAGGAGACATACCCATAGGATTTTTATATGTTGTTCGATAAGCCCAAAGTGCACCTTCTAATTTCTTAGACCAATTCTTTCAGGACCTATTGACAGTTTTTTGTAAAATTAATTTTATTTCTCCATTGCTAGGTTCAACTTGACCACTAGACTGAGGATGATAAGGTGATGCTATTCTATGGTTAACATCATACTTAGAAAGCATTTTACGAAAAGCACCATGAATAAAGTGTGAACCACCATCAGTCATTAAATATCTAGGGACTCAAAACCTTGGAAAAATAACTTCCTTAAGCATTTTAATAGAGGTGTTGTGATAAGCGCTACTAGTTGGAATAGCTTCTACCCACTTGGTAACATAATCAACAACAACCAAAATATGTGTATACCCATTAGAGGAAGGAAAAGGTCCCATGTAATCAAATCCCCAAACATCAAATGGTTCAACAACAAGTGAATAATTCAGGCATTTCTTGACGCTTACGAATATTTCCAGTTCTCTAACATTCATCATAAGATAAAACAAACTTACAGGCATCCTTGAAGAGAGTAGGTCAATAAAAACTAGATTGCAATACCTTGTGAGCAGTTCTATCTCCCGCATGATGCCCTCCATAAGCTTCGGAGTGACATTTCCGTAGGATTTGTCCCTGTTCATGCTCAGGTACACAACGTCTAATAATACCATCTACTTCTTATTTATAAAGATGTCGGTCATCCCAAAAGTAATGTCTTAAATCATAGAATATTTTTTTTCTTTTATTGGTATGTGAAACTAGGTGGTATGTATTTAGCAACAATGTAATTAGCATAGTCAGCATACCAAGGAGTGTTATGAGAAACATTTATTGCAGCTAATTGTTCGTTAGGAAAACTATCATTAATAGGTTGTGGGTCATCAAGAATATTTTCTAACCTAGACAAGTTATCAGCCACGGGGTTCTCAGCTCCCTTTCTATCAGTGATATGTAAGTCAAATTCTTGTAGAAAAAGAACCCACCTAATGAGTCTAGGTTTATCATCTTTGTTTTCCATAAGATATTTTGTAGCAGCATGATCGGTATGAACAATCACCTTAGAATCAAAAATGTAAGAACTTAATTTATCACAAGCAAACACCACTGCTAAAAATTCTTTCTCAGTAGTAGCATAATTGCACCGGGCACTGTCTAGAGTTTTACTAGCATAATGAATAACATTTAATCTCTTCTCACCTCTTTGTCCTATAATAGCACTAACAACATAATCACTAGCATCACACATAATTTCAAAAGGCAAGTTCCAATCAGGTGGTTGAACAATAGGTGCAGAAATTAATGCTTTCTTAAGTGTTTCAAAGGCTTCTACACAATCATCATAAAAATGGAACATCCTTTTGTAAAAGATTTGTAAGAGGCCTAGAAATTTTTTAGAAGTCTTTATTAAATCTCCTATAGAAACCAACATGACCGAGGAAACTCCGAATACCTTTGATATCTTTACGACATGGCATTTTCTCAATTGCATCAACTTTAGCTTTATCCACCTCAATACCTCATTCAGAAATTTATGCCCCAAGACAATACCTTCATTAACCATAAAGTGGCACTTCTTCCAATTCAAGACAAGATTAGTTTTCTCTCATATCTACAAAACTCGATCAAGGTTGCTTAAGCAATCATCAAAAGAAGTTC
This sequence comes from Triticum urartu, assembly GCF_003073215.2. Lineage (NCBI taxonomy): Eukaryota > Viridiplantae > Streptophyta > Magnoliopsida > Poales > Poaceae > Triticum > Triticum urartu. Next base: position 485,584,755 of record NC_053023.1, read on the forward strand.
CGTAAACGGAAAATTCATCCATGAAAACCTCAACAATCTTTTCACAGAAATCAGAGAATATAGCAGTCATACATCTTTGAAAAGTAGCAGGTGCATTACATAAACCAAAAGGCATACGTCTATAAGCCTAGGTTCCAAAAGGACAAGTGAAGGTGGTTTTCTCTTGATCGGGTTGTGAAACAGGTATTTGAGAAAAACCAGAATATCCATCGAGGAAACAAAAGTGTGGGTGCTTAGATAGGCTTTCTAGCATTTGATCAATAAAAGGTAGCGGGTAATGATCTTTTCTAGTAGCTTTATTTAATTTTCTAAAATCAATTACCATTCTATAATGAGTGACAATTCTTTGTGGAATGAGTTCATTTTTATCATTAGGAACAACAGTAATATCTCCCTTCTCAGGTACACAATGAACAAGAGTTACCCATCTACTATCAGCTATGGGATAGATTATACCTGCTTCTAAAAGCTTCAATATTTTAGTTCTTATCACTTCTTTCATTTTAGGATTCAAACATCGTTGGTGATCAACAACGGGTTTAGCATCAGGTTCCATATTAATTTTGTGCGGACAGAGAGTGGACTAATGCCCTTTAAATCATCAAGAGTATATCCAATAGCAGCTCGGTGCTTCTTAAGAACCTTCAATAATCTTTCTTCTTCATGTTCTAAAAGGTTAGCACTAATAATAACATGGTATATCTTTTTCTCATCAAGATAAGCATATTTCAAAGTGTCTGGCAATTGTTTTAATTCAAACATGGGATCACCTTTAGGTGGAGGAGGACCTCCTAGAGTTTCAATAGGCAAATTGTGTTTAAGAAGAGGTCGTTGTTCGAAGAAAATTTTATCTATCTCATTTCTTTCATGCATATGCATATCATTTTCATGGTCTAGCAAATATTGTTCTATTGGATCAGTAGGAGGCACGGCAATAGAAGCAAGACCAATTATTTCATCCTTACTAGGAAATTCTTTTTTATGAAGTTTTTTATTAAACTTAGAAAAATTAAACTCATGAGACTCATCACCAAAACTAACACCGACGGTTTGTTTCTCACAATCTATTTTAGCATTAACGGTGTTCAAGAAAGGTCTACCAGAGATAATGGGACAAAAGTCATCTTGTGGGGAACCAAGAACTAGAAAATCAGTAGGGTATTTTATTTTCACACACAAGACTTCAACATCTTTAACAATCCCAAGTGGTGTGATGGTGTCTCTATTAGCAAGTTCGGTAGTAACATCTATGTCTTCTATTTCAGCGGGTGCTATGTCATTCATAATTTCTTGATATAAGGTAAAAGGAATAGCACTCATGCTAGCACCTAAATCACATAAACCATGATAACAATGATCTCCTATTTTAACTGAGACAACAAGCATGCCAACTACAGGTCTATGTTTATCTTTTTCATCGGGTTTGGCAGTTCTAGCAGCTTCATCACAGAAGTAAATAACATGCCCATCTATATTTTCTACTAGGAGATATTTAACCATAGCAATACTAGGTTCTACCTTGATCTGTTCAGCAGGTTTGGGTGCTCTAATATTAATTTTATTAACCACGGTTAAAACCTTAGCATGTTCCTTTATCCTAACATGGAAAGGTGGTTTTTCAATATAAGCGGTAGGAACAACTAGATCAACATTATAAATAATAGTTTCATCTTTAGCTATTACTGGTCTTTAATTTCTTCTTTAATAGGTGGGTGATATTTAAACCACTTCTCTTTAGGGAGATCAACATGAGTAGCAAATGTTTCACAAAAGGAGGCTACTATCTCAGAGTCAAGTCCATATTTAGTGCTAAACTTTTGAAAAGCATCAGTATTTGTAAAAGATTTAACACAATCATACTTAAGCTTAATACCTAACTCTTTACCTTCTTGAGTTCCCAATCTTCAGAGTTGCATTTAATTCTTTCTAAAAGATCCCACCTGAATTCAATAGTCTTCTTCATAAAGGAACCAGTACAAGAAGTATCAAGCATGGATTGATCATCCGAGAAAGCCGAGCATAAAAATTCTAAATAATAATTTCTCTTGAGAGCTCATGATTGGGGCATGAATATAACATTGACTTAAGCCTCCCCCAAGCTAGAGCGATACTTTTCCTTCACGAGGCCAAAAATTATATATATAATTCCGATCACGATGAACTAGATGCATAGGATAGAATTTTTGGTGAAATTCCAATTCCAAGATCCAATATCATCGCATAGCCTATACCATGCCAATGCTTTTCCCTTTAATGATAAATGCAAAACCTTCTTATTAGCTTCATCTCCAGGTAAACTTGCAAGCTTAAATAATCCACAAATTTCATCCACATATATAAAGTGCATATCAGGATGTTTGGTTCCATCTCCTGCATAAGGATTAGCTAGCAGTTGTTCTATCATACCCGAAGGAATTTCATAACCAATATTTTCAGTAGGTGCAGTAGGTTGAGGGGTAACTAATTGTGGTTCCGGTCGAGGTGAAGATACCCTAAACAAACCCCTCAAAGGATTATTCTCCATAGTAACAAATGATAATAAATTTCAGCACATAGTAATAATTTTTCCTTACCGATTTCCACTTACCAAGAGCGCTTCACTCCCCGGCAATGGTGCCAGAAAAGAGCCCCGATGACCCACAAGTATATGGGATCAATCATAGTCCTTTCAATAAGCAAGAGTGTTGAACCCAACGAGGAGCAGAAGGAAATGACAAGCGGTTTTCAGCAAGGTATTCTCTGCAAGCACTGAAATTATAAGTAACAAGTAGTTTGATAGCAAGATAATTTGTAACAAGCAAGTAACGATAATGGTAAAAAAAGTATAGCAAGATAGCCCAATCCTTTTGAGGCAAAGGACATGCTAAAACGGTCTCTTATGATAAGCAAAGCGTTCTTGAGGGTACACGGGAATTTCATCTAGCCAGTTTCATCATGTTGGTTTGATTTGTCTTCGCTACTTTGATAATTTGATATGTGGGTGGACCGCTCCTTAGGTGATGTTCTTACTTGAACAAACCTCCTACTTATGATTAATCCCAGCATCCGCAACTACGAGAAAAGTATTAAGATAAAATCTAACCATAACATTAAACTTTTGGATCCAAATCGGCCCCTTACGGAATAGCGCATAAACTAGGGTTTAAGCTTCTGTCACTCTCGCAGCCCATCATCTAATAACTACTCCACAATGCATTCCCTTAGGCCCAAGTATGGTGAAGTGTCATGTATTCGACGTTCACATGACACCACTAAGGGAATCACAACATACATACCATCAAAATATCGAACACATATCAATTTCACATGATTACTTGCAACAAGATTTCTCTCGTGACCTCAAGAACAAAAGTAACTACTCACAAATGATAATCATGCTCAAGATCAGAGGGGTATTAAATAGCATAATGGATCTGAATATATAATATTCCGCCAAATAAACCATATAGTAATCAACTACAAGATGTAATCAACACTACTAGTAACCCACAAGCACCAATCTAAGGTTCCGGTGCAAAGATTGAACACAAGAGATGAACTAGGGTTTGAGAGGAGATGGTGTTGTTGAAGATGTTGATGGATATTTCCCTCGCCAAGATGGGAGAGTTGTTGGTGGTGATGATGACGATGATTTCACCCTTCGGGAGGGAAGTTCCCCCGGCGGAATCGCTCCGCCGGAGGGCAAAAGTGCTCCTGCCTAAGTTCCACCTCGAGATGGCGGTGCTTCATCCCGAAAGTCCTCTTGAAAGTGCAACTATCCCTGGGTGGTTTTGGTAATTCCTAACAACATAGAGCTCATTGAACTAATGCTATTTCAAGATGATCATTTCAGAAAGTTCAATGATTGGCATGGCATGGATTAGAAATGTGGACCCCTCAAAATGCTAAGGACACAAATTGGCTCAAGCTCAAGACTCTACCTTTTTCATTTTAGTGATCCAAGATCACATTGAGTACATAGGAAAAGCCAATACTATTAAAGGGGATGAGGTGTTGCTTAATGGCTTGCCTGCTCAAAATGCTTAGTGATATGCTCCAAAAGCCCTCAACCACTTTCTCATATCCACATATGTCCCAAACCAAAAGTCAAACTCGGCCCCACCGAAATTATCTATCCGGCGCCACTGAGTTCATTTGACATAGCCACTGCCAGAAACCCTCACTTCAGTCTCACCGATAGGGATCTCGGTCTCACTGAGATGGGATTGCAAACTCTCTGTTTCCCTTCGTAATGTTTTGGTCCAACCGAGATGAGTGATCGGTCCCACCGAGTTCGCAATGCAAACTCTTTGTTTCCCTTTCGTAACGTTTCGGTCTCACCGAAATGAGCGATTCGGTCCCACCGAGTTTGCCTGACCAACTCTCTGTTTGCCTATTACAGAAATCGGTCCTATCGAGTTTATGTGATCGGTCTTACAGAGATTACGTTATGCCCTAACCCTAATGAAATCGGTCCCACCGAGTTGACATGTCCGTCCCACCGAAAAGCCTAACGTTCACATTTAGAACTAAATCGGTCTGACCGAGTTTTATGACTCGGTCCCATCGAGTTTGGTAAATTGTGTGTAACAGTTAGATTTTGTGTGGAGGCTATTTATACCCCTCCACCCACTCTTCATTCGTGGAGAGAGCCATCAGAACGTGCCTACACTTCTACCATTCATTTTCTGAGATAGAACCACCTACTCATGTGTTGAGACCAAGATATTCCAATCCAACCATAAGAATCTTGATCTCTAGCCTTCCCCAAGTTGCTTCCACTCAAATCATCTTTCCACCAAATCCAAATCTTTGAGAGAGAGTTGAGTGTTGGGGAGACTATCATTTGAAGCACAAGAGCAAGGAGTTCATCATCAACACACCATCTATTACCTTTTGGAGAATGGTGTCTCCTAGATTGGTTAGGTGTCACTTGGGAGCCTCCGACAAGATTGTGGAGTTGAACCAAGGAGTTTGTACGGGCAAGGAGATCGCCTACTTCATGAAGATCTACCCTAGTGAGGCAAGTCCTTCGTGGGTGATGGCCATGATGGGATAGACAAGGTTGCTTCTTCGTGGACCCTTCGTGGGTGGAGCCCTCCATGGACTCTCGCAGTCGTTACCCTTCGTGGGTTGAAGTCTCCATCAACGTGGATGTATGATAGCACCACCTATCGGAACCACGCCAAAAATCTCCGTGTCTACATTGCATTTGCTCCCTCCAAACTCCTCCCTTTACCTTCATGTGCAATGTTTTTACATTCCGCTGCTATACTCTTAGACTTGCATGTGTAGGTTGATTGCTTGACTTGTGCTAAGTTGCTAAAATCTGCCAAGACTTAAAATTGGGAAAAGGCTAGAATTTTTTTGGTCAAGTAGTCTAATCACCCCCCCTCTAGACATACTTTCGATCCTACACCTCTCCTTATTTTTTCTAGGTCAAAATGACTTATATACCAGAAGAGGGGCACCGGAGGTGGGCCGAGGAGGGAACAACCCACCAGGGTGCACCTCAACTCCCTGGCGTGCCCATGTGGGTTGTGCCCACCTGGTGGGCCCCCTTTGGTACTTATTTGCTCCAATAATTCTTATGTATTCCAAAAAAAATCCCCGTGAAGTTTCAGCTCATTTGGAGTTGTGCAGAATAGGTAGCCTGACGTAGCTTTTTAAGGTCCAGAATTTGAGCTGCTGGTATTCTCCTTCTTCGTGTGAACCTTGCATATTATAAGAGAAAAGGCTTTAGAATTACTCAAAAAAGCATTATTATGCATAAAAGCATTATAAATAACAGTAGGTAAACATCATGGAAAATGGACGTATCAGGCTACAGGCCTATTACAAACCGGAGCTTCTCACAAGAAGTCTCGTGGTTCCGATAGGGAACGTGTCACCTTTGTGGGCGAAACAACATTCGCTGCCTATTCTTGCCTTGACTTTTCTTTCTAGAGGTAACATAGACCAATAGGAGGGTCGTGCTAAAATATGGAATTATTCAGGGTTCATTTGGCTTTTTTATACATTAATTGAGTTTTCTAGGCATTTAATGTGCATAATTCAAATTTGAACTACAAGCACATGCTTGAAAATCATATGTGTGTCCTTGGGTGCATGTTTAGGTCCCACACAAGAAATGAGAATGAATTACAAACATCTCGGCGTCGTGGCTCGGCCACAAACATTGAGATCTTGGTCTTTAAATTCCGTAAATCCAAAACACGCCTAAAATTCATGAAACTTGGCATAGTGTCATGACATGGCACATATATGTCGTGGTAATTTTTTGTCCAATTTGGGACATGCCCCTTAGAAACTGAAGCTTCTCACAAGAAGCCTCGTGGTTCTGATAGGGAACATCTCATCTTTGTGGATGAAACGACATTCGCTGTCTCTTCTCGCCTTGATTTTCTTTCTAGAGGCAACATAGACCAATAGGAATGTCGTGCTAAAATATGAAATTATTTAGGGTTCGTTTGTCCTTTTTTTATATTAATTGAGTTTTCTAGGCATTTAATGTGCATAATTGAATTTTGAACCACGGGCACATGCTCTAGTGCACCAAAATGGGTTAAAAATCATACATGTATCCTTGGGTGACTGTTTAGGTCCCATGCAAGGAATAAGAATGAATTTCAAACATCTCGGTGTCATGGCTCGGTCGCAAACTGCTACCTCTTGAGCATTGCGTTGGTTTTCCCCGAAGAGGAAGGGATGATGCAGCAAACTAGAGTAAGTATTTCCCTCAGTTTTTGAGAACCAAGGTATCAATGCAATAGGAGGCTACGCGTGAGTCCCTCGTACCTGCACAAAACAAATAAATCCTCGCAACCAACGCGAATAGGGGTTGTCAATCCCTACACGGCCACTTACGAGAGTGAGATCTGATAGATATGATAAGATAATATTTTTGGTATTTTTGTGATAAAGATGCAAAGTGAAATAAAGGCAAAGTAAAAAAGCAAAGCAAATAACTAAGTAGTAGGAGATTAATATGATGAAGATAGACCAGGGGGCATATGTTTCACTAGTGGCTTCTCTCGAGAGCATAAGTATTCTACGGTGGGTGAACAAATTATTGTTGAGCAATTGACAGAATTGAGCATAGTTATGAGAATATCTAGGTATGATCATGTATATAGGCATCACGTCCGAGACAAGTAGACCGACTCCTGCCTGCATCTACTACTATTACTCCACTCATCGACCGCTATCCAGCATGCATCTAGAGTATTAAGTTAAAAACAGAGTAACGCCTTAAGAAAGATGACATGATGTAGAGGGATAAACTCATGCAATATGATGAAAACCCCATCTTGTTATCCTCGATGGCAACAATACAATACGTGCCTTGCTGCCCGTACTGTCATTGGGAAAAGACACCGCAAGATTGACCCCAAAGCTAAGCACTTCTCCCATTGCAAGAAAGATCAATCTAGTAGGCCAAACCAAACTGATAATTCGAAGAGACTTGCAAAGATAACCAATCATACATAAATGAATTCAGAGAAGATTCAAATATTATTCATAGATATACTTGATCATAAACCCACAATTCATCGGTCTCAACAAACACACCGCAAAAAGAAGATTACATCGAATAGATCTCCACAAGAGAGGGGGAGAATATTGTATTGGGATCCAAAAAGAGAGAAGAAGCCATCTAGCTAATAACTATGGACTCGTAGGTCTGAGGTAAACTACTCACACTTCATCGGAGGGGCTATGGTGTTGATGTAGAAGCCCTCCGTGATCGATGCGCCCTCCGGCGGAGCTCCGGAACAGGCCCCAAGATGGGATCTCGTGGATACAGAAAGTTACAGCAGTGGAATTGGGGTTTTGGCTCCGTATCTGATCGTTTGGAGGTACATAGGTATATATAGGAGGAAGGAGTACGTCGGTGGAGCAATAGGGGTCCCACGAGGGTGGAGGGCGCGCCCCCCTACCTCGTGGTCTCCTATTTTGTGTCTTGACGTAGGGTCCAAGTCTCGTGTGTCTTGTTCGTTGAGAAAATCACGTTCTCGAAGGTTTCATTCCGTTTGGACTCCGTTTGGTATTCCTTTTCTTTGAAACACTAAAACAGGCAAAAAAACCGCAATTCTGGGCTGGGCCTCCGGTTAATAGGTTAGTCCCAAAAATAATATAAAAGTGGATAATAAATCCCAATAATGTCCAAAATAGTAGATAACATAGCAGGGAGCAATAAAAAATTATAGATACGTTGGAGACGTATCAAGCATCCCCAAGCTTAATTCCTGCTCGTCCTCGAGTAGGTAAATGATAAAAATAGAATTTTTGATGCGGAGTGCTACTTGGCATAATTTTAATGTAATTCTTCTTAATTGTGGTATGAATATTCAGATCCGAAAGGTTCAAGATAAAAGTTTAATATTGATATAAAAATAATAATACTTCAAGCATACTAACAAAGCAATCATGTCTTCTCAAAATAACATGGCTAAAGAAAGTTATCCGTACAAAATCATATAGTCTGGCTATGCTCCATCTTCACCACACAAAGTATTTAAATCATGCACAACCCCGATGACAAGCCAAGCAATTGTTTCATACTTTTGGTGTTCTCAAACTTTTTCAATCTTCACGCAATACATGAGCGTGAGCCATGGACATAGCACTATGGGTGGAATAGAATGGTGGTTGTGGAGAAGGCAAAAAGGGAGAAGATAGTCTCACATCAACTAGGCGTATCAATGGGCTATGGAGATGCCCATCAATAGATATCAGTGTGAGTGAGTAGGGATTGCCATGCAACGGATGCACTAGAGCTATAAGTATATGAAAGCTCAACAAAAGAAACTAAGTGGGTGTGCATCCAACTTGCTTGCTCATGAAGACCTAGGGCATTTTGAGGAAGCCCATCATTGGAATATGCAAGCCAAGTTCTATAAAAAAGTCCCACTAGTATATGAAAGTGATAACATAGGAGACTCTCTATCATGAATATCATGGTGCTACTTTGAAGCAGAAGTGTGGTAAAAGGATAGTAACATTGCCCCTTCTCTCTTTTTCTCTCATTTTTTTATTTGGGCCTTTTCTCTTTTTTTATGGCCTCTTTTCTTTCTTTCTTTTTTTCGTCCGGAGTCTCATCCCGACTTGTGGGGGAATCATAGTCTCCATCATCCTTTCCTCACTGGGACAATGCTCTAATAATGATGATCATCACACTTTTATTTACTTACGACTCAACAATTACAACTCGATACTTAGAATAAAATATGACTCTATATGAATGCCTCCGGCAGTGTACCGGGATATGCAATGAATCAAGAGTGACACGTATGAAAGAATTATGAATGGTGGCTTTGCCACAAATACGATGTCAACTACATGATCATGCTAAGCAATATGACAATGATGAAGTGTGTCATAATAAGTGGAACGGTGGAAAGTTGCATGGCAATATATCTCGGAATGGCTATGGGAATGCCATAATAGGTAGGTATGGTGGCTGTTTTGAGGAAGGTATATGGTGGGTGTATGATACTGGCGAAAGGTGCGTGGTATTAGAGAGGCTAGCAAAGGTGGAAGGGTGAGAAAAGTGTGTATAATCCATGGAATCAACATTAGTCATAAAGAACTCATATACTTATTGCAAAAATCTACAAGTTATCAAAGCAAAGTATTACGCGCATGCTCCTAGGGGGATAGATTGGTAGGAAAAGACCATCGCTCGTCCCCGACCGCCACTCATAAGGAAGATAATCAATAAATAAATCATGCTCCGACTTCATCACATAACGGTTCATCATACGTGCATGCTACAGGAATCACAAACTTTAACACAAGTATTTCTCAAATTCACAACTACTCAACTAGCACAACTTTAATATCACCATCTTCATATCTCAAAACAATTATCAAGCATCAAACTTCTCATAGTATTCAACACACTCATAAGAAAGTTTTTATTATTCTTGAATACCAAGCATATTGGGATTATTTAAGTAAATTACAATGCTATTTAAGACTCTCAAAATAATCTAAGTGAAGCATGAGAGATCAATAGTTTCTATAAAACAAATCCACCACCGTGCTCTAAAAAGATATAAGTGAAGTACTAGAGCAAAACTATATAACTCAAAAGATATAAGCAAAGCACATAGAGTATTCTAACAAATTCCGAATCATGTATGGACCTCTCAAAAGGTGTATACAGCAAGGATGATTGTGGTAAACTAAAAATCAAAGACTCAAATCATACAAGACGCTCCAAGCAAAATGCATATCATGTGGTGAATAAAAATATAGCTCCAAGTAAAGTTACAGATAGAAGTAGACGAAAGAGGGGATGCCTTCCGGGGCATCCCCAAGCTTTGGCTTTTAGGTGTCCTTAGATTATCTTGGGGGGTGCCATGGGCATACCCAAGTTTAGGCTCTTTCCACTCCTTGTTCCATAATCCATCAAATCTTTACCCAAAACTTGAAAACTTCACAACACAAAACTTAAAGTAGAAAATCGCGTGAGCTCCGTTAGCGAAAGAAAACAAAAGACCACTTCAAGGTACTGTAATGAACTCATTCTTTATTTACATTGGTGATATACCCACTCTATTCCAACTTATCTATGGTTTATAAACTATTTTACTAGCCATAGATTCATCAAAATAAGCAAACAACACACGAAAAATAGAATCTGTCAAAAACAGAACAGTCTGTAGTAATCTGTAACTAGCGTAAGATCTGGAACCCCAAAAATTATAAAATAAATTTCTGGACGTGAGGAATTTATCTATTAATCATATACAACAAGAATTAACTAAATAGAACTTCCTAAATAAAAATGGCAGCAGTTCTTGTGAGCGCTAAAGTTTCTGTTTTTTACAGCAAGTGTAACAAGACTTTCCCCAAGTCTTCCCAATGGTTCTACTTGGCACAAACACTAATTAAACACAAAAAACACAACCAAAACAGAGGCTAGATAAATTATTTATATTAATAAACAGGATCAAAAATCAAGGAATAAAAATAAAATTGGGTTTCCTTCCAACAAGCGCTATTGTTTAACGCCCCTAGCTAGGCATAATAAGCAAGGATAGATCTAGGTATTGCCATCTTTGGTAGGCAATCCATAAGTGGCTCTCAGAATAGATTCATAAGGTAATTTAATTTTATTTCTAGGAAAGTGTTACATGTCTTTACTTAATGGAAATTGGAATCTAATATTTCCTTCCTTCATATCAATAATTGCACCAATCGTTCTAAGGAAAGGTCTACCAAGAATAATAGGACATGAATGATTGCAATCTATGTCAAGAACAATAAAATCTACGGGCACATAATTACTATTTGCAACAATAAGAACATCATTAATTCTTCCCATAGGTTTCTTAATAGTGGAATCCGCAAGGTGCAAGTTTAGAGAGCAATCATCAAAATGACGGAATACCTAACTAATCACACAAAGTCTTTGGAATTGTGGAAACACTAGCACCCAAATCACATAAAGCATAGCATTCATGATCTTTAATTTTAATTTTAATAGTTGGTTCCCACTCATCATAAAGTTTTCTAGGGATAGAAACTTCCAATTCAAGTTTTTCTTCATAAGATTGCATCAAGGCATCAACGATATGTTTAGTAAACGCTTTATTTTGACTACAAGCATGAGGAGAATTTAGTACGGATTGCAACAAGGAAATACAATCAATCAAAGAGCAATTTTCATAGTTAAATTCCTTGAAATCCATAATGGTGGGTTTAGCAACATCTAGGGTTTTAATTTCTTCAATCCCACTTTTATCAATTTTAGCATCAAGATCAAAAAATTCCGAATTCTTGGAACGCCTTCTAGGTAAAGGTGGATCATATTCAGTCCCATCATTATAAAGATTCATATTGCAAAACAAAGATTTAATATGGGACACACCAATAACTTTTAGATCTTCATCTTTATTTTCATAGGAACTAGAAGAACATGCTCTTATAAAGGCATCTTTTTAGCACGCATCCTAGCGGTTCTTTCTTTGCACTCATCAATGGAAATTCTCGTGTGTGTGTGTGAGAGAGAGATTCTGAGAGACAGAGTGCGTGTGTGCAACTCTACTCTTCGGACATGTACTCAACCTTTTGCATCGGGATATAAGTATAATGGTATTTAGTTTAGCTAGTGGTTTACATGGCCATGTTAACGTGGTTGTGTCAAAAAAATGTCACTTCCTGCTCGTGATTTGCATTATATAATTACAAGCAAGATTCTCGTGCATTGCAGGGAACATCAATATGCATTTTTTTTACAAAACACATGTTGTGATTGACCCATGCAGGAGTAATCCCATGTGTAAAAACTAATCATATCTCGAGAATTTTATCAGGAAACTGGTATCTCGAGAATGTCATCAAAAAAATGAAAGATGAGAGATAAGGCGAGGAGGAGTGGAGCGTGGTGTTGACTGGTGGTCGGAATGGGCGGAGGCATGGGGATGGACGGCGCCGGCAGGCGGCAGTGGCCACCATGCATGCTAGATTGTTCTAGAGACTTGTTCCTTTTTTAATTGCTGAGCAATGAGGTTGCGGGAGATAATGATGTGGAGAGAGGTGCGGGTATCTTTTGTAAAATTATCATAGTTTGCTTTCTATCCTCAGATATAGATCATACGGTCTGTATTACAAGATGGCAGGCACACCATCACCGCCAACTCGTTTTTTTATAAGGGTACAGACGATAAGTTTGCTGACTACTAAAGTAAAGTGGAATTTGTCCATGTTATGCAAGTAAATAAAGGTGATTGTTTATCATACGGGTAAGGTTGGATGAAGGGTGGTAGGAACAAATGCTCCGCCTAGAGCATGTGTGTGTGAGATGGAGTCTTAGTGTGTGTGTGTGTGTGAGAGAGAGAGAGAGAGATGGAGTCTTAGTTTGTGTGTGTGTGAGAGAGAGAGATGGAGTCTTAGTTTGTGTGTGTGTGAGAGAGAGAGAGATGGAGTCTTAGTGTGTGTGGGGGGTGCGTGCATGCGTGCGTGTGTGTGTGTGTTTGTGTGTGTGAGAGAGAGAGAGATGGAGTCTTAGTGTGTGTGGGGGGTGCGTGCGTGTGTGTGTGTGCGCGCGCGCGCGCGCGTGTGTGTGTGTGTCGCGGGGTTCTCTGTGGCGGATGTAATTTAAGTGTGCATGGCTTCATCATAGAGAGGTGATGTGTATGGCAGAGGCCACCAACAATTGGGTGCGAGAGAGAAAATGCCCGTAGAGAGGGAAGAGAAGGTGTGTGCGCGTGAGAGGAGTCGACAGCGAGAGAACGTGTTTGTTCGAGAGACACCGAGGAAGACTACTATATATCGATGGTGCATGTAGGCGGGAATTAAACAAAGGGATGATCTTATTGGTTTTGAGGATATAGGGGAAGAGTGAGAGGCGGGGGGTAGCTAGAAGGAGATTGTTAAGTGTGAGTGTGTGTTTTACCCATCCAGGCGAAGTTATGTGCACAAAAGAGGAGAACGATTCGATGTGGCATTAGGATTGAGGGTAATTAACTACATATGGAGACATAGAGACCTTGAATGTGCATGTGTGAGAGGTATACATGTATACGTGGGATGTGTGTGTGCGCGCGCGCGCATGATCGAGATAAAAGAAAGAAGACGTAAGTCATAAGATCAACGACATGGGAGAGACGGATCGGTATGACAATATGCATGCATGTGAGAATGCAGGGAAGAAGGCCCGACAATTGAGTATGTGTTTTTGTCTTTAAGAGATAGTGGCGTGGGCTGGAGCATGCATCTATGGCGAGTAGAGGGAGTGAGGCGCAACGATTGTGCAAAAGAGACCAACCTATAAATGCATATGTATGGAGAGACATATATAGTGTGGGTGATAGGAAGCAAGACTCCGTGCGAGAAAGAAATGTTGACGGAGAAACTACAGATAGATACAGAGATGGAGATGCTAGCTAGAGGGACATCCGCTAGTTTGGGTGTTGGAGATGACCGTCGGGTGGTTCAAAGGGTGAAGTTATATATGTGTGTGAGAGGGCACTTGACTGCATGTAGAGAGAAACATATGTAGTGTGCGTGATAGGAATCAAGAGTGAGGGTGAGAAAGAAGGTTGATGGAGAAACAGATAAATAGAAAGATAAAGATGCTAGCTAGTGTGCGTTAGAGATAGGAGTCGAGTGGATCAGAAGGCTGGGTTATGTGTGTGGGTGTGAGAGAGATAGAGAGAGGGTGCATGTGAGTCACATACAAACAGATATCAGAGAGAAATGAGATCCAGAGAGACGGAGTTTTGTGTCTGCGAGAGAGAAAGATATTTCACAACGAGAGTGATAGCTAGAGAGACATGCGAGGGAACGCAAGATATCTCTAGGGAGAGGGGGTGTGTGTGAGCGACATACAAGAGAACAATGGAGAAATATGAGACCCTAGGAGACAGAGTTTGTGTTTGTGTGTGAGAAAGAGATATTGAAGAGGAAGAGTCATGGGTTCTCATATCTAAGGAGCGAAAGACATCTCTGTATGAGGGGTGTGCGAGTGGAACACATGGGAATAGTAGAGAGAAATGAGACCCCGGGAGACAAAGTTTTGTGTTTGTGTGAGAGAAAGAGATTCCACATGGAGAATCATAGTTAGAGACACATAGCAGGGAGCGAGATATACTTAGAGAGAGATAGAGTGATGAAGGTCGAGGGAGAGAGTACCGTCAGTGTGTTACGAAGATAAAAGATCATTGTCAACATACAGGTAGCACGAGAGATACCTAAGAGACGATGAACGCGTATAGGTCCAGAGAGATGGTCCTATATAAGAATGAGTGATAGATATATGAGACGAATATCTGGATTAAAGGGGATTCAAATATTTAAACTAGAGATCACGACATTGATAATATCATAACGCAAATTGGTGTATCAAACATGCATATTCATTTGAATTTGGGCACACGTGTAATGTTATATAGTTTATCAATATTGGTGATCCATAGATTCTTCAATTACAAACAATGCATGGTTTGTATGCAATTAATGTCTAAATGGGATTACACTATATGTTGCGTGTGTGAAACACATTATATATGTTTGAGAAGTAAAAAAACCCGCATGAAACACACGTTAATTGGAGACAGTTAGCGAGGAATGCATACATTGGATTTCAACATAAAGTGGTTTCAAATATTTGAAAATCCAAATTGATGGACACAACCTTATGAATCTGAGATTATGCCATTTGTAAACCATATTTATGTATAATTGGGGTTGTGCTTTTGAAAGTATATATAAAAAAAATGATGTATATAGAATGTAATTCCAATTGAAAATGGATCCCGCCCGAAAAAATAGAATACAAACGGGATTCGAATTGAGTTGGCATGGTAAACGTGCACTCTGCAAAATTTGAACAAAGCGGGGAAAGTCGCAGTAACCGCCCGAAACCAAAATCTGCGAGATGGAAATCACTACTGCCTATCCCTGCCACGCAAAGCCTATCTGCTGGATTTCTATAGGTTTTGATAGGGGTAGGTTTGTAATTTCACCCAAACGTGACGTAACCACCTCTCACCCGGATTCATACACGGTGGGCACCAAAACACAGTGTGTCCTCGGCCGAAATCGACTCCCTCCCCGATTCATATTCATACACGGTGGGCGCCAAAAACAAACTCTCGTCAGCAAATATTCGGTGTATGCGAGATTACCGTCATATCCCCAACCGACTAATGTTGCTATGATGTAGTAGAAATTTGAAACGGGGGCTAAGTTTGTAAATTTCCTCGCATTTGAGACAAGCGCGCCCTGAATACATGGTTCCCCCCTTCCTCTCTACCTCCCTTTTCCCTATTCGTACTCCGTGGGCGCCAAAACACCCTCTCCACCCCACCCTCCTCCGCCCGCCACCGTCCGCCACCCCATCCACCGCCATCCTCCTCCACCATGTCAGAGCTGATACCCCACCGCCGCCGTCCATTACAAGAGATCGACCTCTCTCATCCACGGCTTCGGACCGGGATCCTTGCATCCCGTCCTCTCGCTTCATCCCCGCCGATGTCCACCTTGCCGGCATCGCTCCTACGACCGTCTCGTCCACCGCGCCCCGCCGCCATCGTCTACCCTCCTAGATCTGCTTCCACGCCGCCGATAGCCATCGCTACCGCAGCACCCTCAAATTCTCAGCAGATGCGTACACGGCGCCGCACCAGAGGCGGTACTCTCGCATATCTGCTCAACTTATTTATCGCAGCAAGAAAATAGATCGCCATTGCTTTACTCTGATTTCTTGTCTTGGTTGCGAAGTTGCCTTTGTCCGGTTTGCACCTTCAGATCCGTCATGGCACGCTCAACACTATACTCCCAATGCTTATGGTTTTCCCCTTTTATATTCCACACTAGTTAAATCACAGTAGACTAAATTTCAAAATTGGGTCAGTCGATTTTTCAGAGCTCGCCGGAGTTCGCCGGTGCGATTGAAGGGGCTCGGGTGGTTGTGGGGCCTCGCCGAACGAAGAAAACTCAACGCGGGTGGGGGTGGGGCGGGGGTGGGGGTGGGGGTGGCGGAGGAACACAAGCGGTGGGGTCGGTGGTCCGGCCGGCGGCCCGTGCGGTGTTCTGTATGGGAAGAATTGGAGACGAGGAAGATGAAGGGTTAGGAGACGTAGGATCTTCATCCAACCGCCTGAAATGGTCGAGAGACAGCTGGGAGTTGCATTCTTAATGTGCTCTGGTTCATCATGTGTGGGCACTGCGCAACCAACATTTTATTATCCAAAATCTGCTTGCTCTTCTTTACCATGTTCCTCTTTCGTTCTTCTTTAATATGTACTCTCTCCGTTCCTAAATACAAGTCTTTGTATAGATTCCACCATGGACTACATATGGAGCAAAATGAGTGAATCTACACTCTAAAATGTATCTGGATACATCTGTATGTGATCCATAGTGGAAATCTCTACCAAGACTTATATTTTGGAACGGAGGGAGTATGATAGTAGTACAATATGTTCCTTGTACTGAAGATGAGCAGGGACATTTGCAGTGTAGAGGTCTATACGGTCAGTTATGATGGACACTTTGAGCCTCTTTGATTCGTAGGATCTTGTAAACATAGGAATAGGATTTGTAGTGGCCTGTCCACTTGAATCCTATAAGAATAGCAAGGAAATGCAGGGAGCTGTGTCGCCTTTCAGAGTTACACTGATATTAACAGTACCGCATCTTCACTTGAAGAGAGATGGTATCCGAAGCCTTTCTAGCCGTACCGGCAATACTAGCACATATATTCCAGCAAGTTCCACTTTGCTGATTTTACTCAGATGCTTAAGGTTTTCCCGTTATATCTACACTATGATCTGTGTAGCTGCTTTGTGTCGCACTAGCAGCAGTCCACTCTTGAAGCTAAACACTGCAATGCCTTACAAAATTGGCACCAAGGCATTGAGTGCCATTCTGGATGCAATGAAACTCATACGCGCCCCACCTGTTGATTCTTGTTTAGAATATGATCCTAATGACTATTCTAACCTCGAGGAGTCAAAGGTAGGTGGCCTGTCCTGTTCACCCATCAAGGTGCCTGTTCTAATTTGGCAATGTTTTATTGATTGCGGGTATCTTGCATTTCTTCTACTTTGTTGCACCGCCATCTGCTTAGTTTACTCATCATATATGTCGAGATGCCATGCCCATCCATTATCAATACATATTCCATCTGTCATCATACCATGTTTTTTCACTCAAATGTTGTTCTTGTGCATCAGACATCAAAAAAGGAAGAGGGTGATTGCCGAACCTGAAGGAGCACCAGCAAAGTCCTTGAAAAATGTGGTGGTGCCGAAGAAATCAGACAGCACCCCACTTATATTGGATGTACAACCAGTGACACAAAACATAGGACCGACTCTAGCAGACTGTATCCATACTTCACTGGCCACACCACTAGCCCCACCACACAGGACCTGCACTCCAGCAAAAGGTATACCGATTTCATTTGCCATAGCACCAGTTGTACCACAGAAAAATCCCACTCCAGCAAAAAGTACAGCAAGTCCACCGGCTGAAGACCTATCCCAACTGCAGAGACGGCCAATTCCTGCAGATTGGAACCCCATTCCATTTATTCCCAGTTTAAAAGACAATGCTTTCAATGTTTTTAGGGACTACGTGCATATATTCCCATCATGGGAAGATTATTGTGAAGACAAACACCATTTTCACATCTTCCTGTCCAACTTACATGTAAGTGCTATTATTTATGGTTATTATTTTCCTGTTTTCTGCTGATTGAACACATCAATGATTTACATTACATTGTTGTAACTGGGCGAGGGTCAATCTGGATAGTCATGACGAGCAAAGCTTGCTTGTGCTTTTCAAGGAAGCATTGCAGCAGTATCGGTGTTACCTGAGGAAATCACACTTTGATGGCAAGTCTATAAACGAATTTTCGGTGAAGTCTCCTGTGCTAAATTTAGAAGACGTTGAATGGAAAAACCTTGTTATGCACTGGTCTTGTTCCCAGGATGAGGTACTGTCTATGAAATCACATGACAATTTGAACTTCTACTTTTTCGCATGTGCCTTACGGATCTTTTTTGCAGGAAATCTGCTCGAAGAAGAATTCCGGTTTGACAAGAATGACATGATATCGCAAATATGCTGCCCGTTGCTTTGCTCTTGTTAGTACCTGTTGTCCTGTATCACTATACTTGCATACATACCTGTGACAGCAATATGCATGATAGCTTGCTTATCAATTGTTCGCTCCAGATTATCTGATCTGTATGAATGGTTACATTAGTGTAGAATATATCCAATGCCAATGTTTTTTTAGCTCTGCATTGTTCTTGTAAGTGCATGATGTCCTTTATCAGTGTACTTATAATGACAGGTAGTTGTTCATGTACCATCACTCTGCAGCTTATTTTCCTTTGCCCTCCATTTTCTACACATCAGATCTATATTACTCTTACCATAAGGTTGGTATTGAAGAAGTTTAGTTGTGCATTGCTCTTGGCTGTACCTTTTGCCTGTATCGCTGCACTTACATTTATAGCTACTTGGTTATGTAGCAGCACTCTTCATATTATCTTAAATTTTCTCCATTTTTTCGTATATTATCACATCTATATTTACTCTTAACAAAATGTAGAATAAAGGCAATGCTTTTGAAGAAGATTCTGTGGCAAACTTCTTGAATTGCCCCCCCCCCCCCATCAGCATGGACAAGGCCTTTATAGAGCCTGTCTTCACCAGTAATGTAAGTTTGTCCATCTCAAGCCTTCAAACTTTGTTGTATATATTTGGTTAGGCATGACTGCAACCGCTGTTTATTTTTGGTGTTTGCATCAAATTGCTTGTTTAAAGTTTATTATGTAGTTCATAAACAAAAGTTTGTCCTTTCTCAATTTAAGTTTTCAGTTTTACAACCAAGTTCCTTCTTCATACCATGTAAATTAAACTATACAGAGCAAGTGATCTTCTTTTGCACTGCATGTATGCTTCTGTTCTTCATCTGTAATCCAGTGGTGTGGTGAACCTACCCACTACAGCACAATGTCATATTCTGCAATGTCTTAACTATGAACAATGTCGTATCATTCTACTATTATTTAAACCGTCTCTTTATTTGCCAATCTGAAATGGTATAAATTGACAGCACACTAACCATTGATACTTATGAGTTCTTGATCTGTAATCCAGTGGTGTCGTGAAGCTGCCAACTCCTTCACAATGTCATTTCCGGCCATGTCTTGACTTGAACAATACCATATTGTGTTAATGCAATTTTAAACTGTGTCACTTTATTCGTCAGTAAGAAATGTGATGAATTGTCAGCATTGATACTTTTATGTGCAAAACCTGTCATCTGTCTGCTTGTTTATCTTTCAGAGTGAGGAAGATATAAGTGTTGAACAAGCGCAGTCTCAACATCTTGCTCAGCTGCTTGCGCTGCAGCTCCCCAGCAGGGCTAACCTTTCTTGAACTCTATTGAAGTGTTGTCGGTTTTGTATATTATTATGTCGGCGTGTTTATTTGCACTGGTGGCGATCTTTGATGCCCAGTGTATGTAATATGTTGTCTGCTTGTGCTTTATTATCATAGTGGCGAACTTTAATGCCCAGTGGATGTAATATGTCGTAATTTCTTTATTGTATAGTCTAGGTTTTTTCTTATTCACGATGCTGCAGTTATTTTACTGTATATATATCCTGTCTTTGCAGTAAACCGGCCAAACCGTAAAATTACGGTACATAATCGGGCCATCATGCAATCACGATGTAGGTTGGGCCTGAAACATGCCGAACAGCTCATGGGCCGGCAGCAGCCCGAAATGAACCCCGGCCCATGATTGTGCGAATCAAATCACGAACTTTTAACAGGCCAAAATTGTCTCGGTCCTTGTTTGGCCCAATCAGATATTGGCTGCGAGCAGGCCGGATGCAAACCGGGCCGTAGTTAGGCCCAACTATATGACGGGCTTTTAACAGGCCGAAATTAATATAGGGCCGAAATGTTAAATGGGCCCTTAACAGGCCAAAACTAATATCAGGCCGAATTACTAAGTGGGTCTTTAGCAAGTGGGCCCAAAAGCATAGTGTCCAGTTGACGGGCCGAATCTGATATGGGCCATAATTGAGCCCAAAGCCTCTTAAAGAGCCGGACCTGATCTGGGCCGTAATTTGGCCCAGAACGTGGTAGGCTTTTAACGGGATGGATCTCATATGGGCCACTATTAGTCCCGGAGCGTGGCAGGCCATTAATGGACCGGATCAAATATGGGCCGGCATTTGGCCCAAAACATGGCAGCCAGTTAATGGGCCGGCCTACTAGGGTCCTCAAAATCTTGTGGGCCTACAGCTGGGCCAGCCCATTAATGTCGGCGAAATCTCATGGGCCTTTAGCTGGGCCGGCCCATTATGACACACAAAAATCTTGTGGGCCTTTACCTGGGCCGGCCCATTATGGCCCACAAAATCTTGTGGGCCTTTAGCTGGGCCAGCCCATTATGGTATGCAAAATCTCGTGGGCCTTTAGCTGGGCCAGCCCATTATGGTCCACAAAATCTTGTGGGCCTTCAGTTGGGCCGGCCCATTTAAACTTGATGGGCCGGTCCACGTGTCAACATATCATAGGCGCGTCTCGCCCATTGGATGAGTGACACCTGTGCCAACGCGGACCTGACACATGTCTCCTCCAGCCAGTGATGATTTTACACATGGAAAATCCCCATTGGTCGGGGCTGTTAACAGGTTATCGGATCCAAAATCCGACCCGATAGCTTAACAGTGTTCCGTTACGGTGGATGCCACGTGTCGGTCACCCTTGACGAAAGCACTTCTGTGACGCACGATTTATCGTCATGGAAGTGGACACTTCCATGATGATAATTTTGGTAATGTCATGGAACACTTCTACGACAACACAGGTATGACTATCTTGATTCTGTCATAAAATCGTCATGGATGTACATGCATGACAGAAAACGCGACCTACTGTGACAAACACGTATCATCACAGAAGTGTATTTTTTTTGTAGTGTATGCAGTTTGACCAATAAAGATCTTCGTAGAATATGTAGGAGCCAATATGAGCATCCAGGTTCCGCAATTGGTTATTGACCGGAGATGTGTCTCGGTCATGTCCACATAGTTCTCGAACCCGTAGGGTCCGCACGCTTAACGTTCGATGACGATTTGTATTATGAGTTATGTGATTTGATGACTGAATTTTGTTCGGAATTCTGGATGAGATCGGGGACATGACGAGGAGTCTCGAAATGGTCGAGAGGTAAAAATCGATATATTGGAAGGCTATATTCGGACATCGGAAAGCTTCCGAGTAATTCGGGCATTTTTCGGAGTACCGGAGAGCTGCGGGAATTCGCCGGGAGAAGTATTGGCCTTATTGGGCCATACGGGAATAGAGGAGGCAGGCCAAAGGGAAGGAGGTGCATGCCCCCCCCCATAGGTCCGAATTGGACTAGGGGCAAGGGGGCGGCGCCCCCCTTGCCCTGTCCTACTCCTCTCTCTCTCTTTCCCTCTTTCTTCTCTCCTACTCCGGAAAGGAAAAGGGGATCCTACTAGGACTTGGGAGTCCTAGTAGGACTCCCCACACTTGGTGCACCCCCTCTAGGGCGGGCCTCCTCCTCCCTCCTTTATATACGTGGGCAGGGGACACCCTAAAGGCACAACAGACAATCTCTTAGCCGTGTGCGGTGCCCCCCTCCACAGTTACACACCTCGGTCATATTTGTCGTAGTGCTTAGGCGAAGCCCTGCGTCGGTAACTTCATCATACTGTCACCACGCCGTCGTGCTGACGAAACTCTCCCTCAGCCTCAACTGGATGAAGAGTACGAGGGACATCACCGAGCTGAACGTGTGCAGATCACGGAGGTTCCGTATCTTCGGTGCTAGGATCGGTCGGATCGTGAAGACGTTCGACTACATCAACCGCGTTGTCATAACGCTTCCGCTTACGGTCTACGAGGGTACGTGGACAACACTCTTCCCTCTCGTTGCTATGCATCACCATGATCTTGCGCGTGCGTAGGATTTTTTTTAAAATTACTACGTTCCCCAACACTGGGCTCATCATCGCTTCCTCATAGTTCGTATGTTCGTCATGATCTAGTAACATGACTTCCAGAAAGGATTACCGTACGATTCTGGTGCAGACTATACTCTGGTTGACCTACGAGGTTTGGTAGTAACTTGATCTGAAGTTTTATGATCATCATCATTAGCTTCGTCACTAATTGGTGTAGGAATCACTGGAATTGATTCCTATGATGAACTACTTTCCAATTTGGGAGAAGGTACAACTACCTCATCAAGTAATACTTTCCTCCCACTCACTTCTTTCGTGAGAAACTCCTTCTCTAGAAAGAATCCATTCTTAGCAACGAATATCTTGCCTTCGGATCTGTGATAGAAGGTGTACCCAACAGTCTCCTTTGGGTATCCTATGAAGACACATTTCTCCGATTTGGGTTCGAGCTTATCAGGTTGAAGCTTTTTCACATAAGCATCGAGCCCCAAACTTTAAGAAATGACAGCTTAGGTTTCTTGCCAAACCACAGTTCATGTGGTGTCATCTCAACAGATTTAGATGGTGCCCCATTTAATGTGAATGCAGTTGTCTCTAATGCATAACCCCAAAACAATAGTGGTAAATCGGTAAGAGGCATCATAGATTGCGCCATATCCAATATAGTACGGTTACGACGTTCGGACACACCATTACGCTGTGGTGTTCCAGGTGGTGCGAGTTGTGAAACTATTCCACATTGTTTTAAATGAATGCCAAAACTCGTAACTCAAATATTCACCTCTACGATCAGATCGTAGAAACTTTATTTTCTTGTTGCGATGCTTTTCCACTTCACTCTGAAATTCTTTGAACTTTTCAAAATGATTTAGACTTGTGTTTCATTAAGTAGATATACCTATATCTGCTCAAATCAACTGTGAAGGTTAGAAAATAACGATACCCGCCACGAGCCTCAACACTCATCGGACCGCATACATCGGTATGTATTATTTCCAATAAGTCGGTGGCTCGCTCCATTGTTCCGGAGAACGGAGTTTTTGTCATCTTGCCCATGAGGCATGGTTCGCAAGTATCAAATGATTCATAATCAAGTGATTCCAAAAGCCCATCTGCATGGAGTTTCTTCATGCGCTTTACACCAATATGATAAAATCGGCAGTGCCACAAATATGTTGCACTATCATTATCAACTTTGCATCTTTTGGCATCAATATTATGAATATGTGTATCACTACGGCAGTGCCACAAATATGATAAAAGAGGCATCTTTTGGCATCTAATTTACATTGGGTGTATGACCATAGACGGTTTTATTCATGTAAACAGAACAACAATTATTCTCTGACTTAAATGAATAACCGTATCCCAGTAAACATGATCCAATCATATTCATGCTCAATGCAAACACCAAATAACATTTATTTAGTTCCAACGCTAATCCCAAAGATAGAGGGAGTGTGCGATGGTGATCTTATCAACCTTGGAATCACTTCCAACACACATCGTCACCTCGCCCTTAACTAGCCTCTGTTCATTTTGCAACTCCTGTTTCGAGTTACCAATCTTAGCAACTGAACCGGTATCAAATACCCTGGGGTTACTATGAACACTAGTAAAGTACACATCAATAACATGTATATCAAATATACCTTTCACTTTGCCATCCTTCTTATCCGCCAAGTATTTGGGTAGTCCCGCTTCCAGTGACCATTCCCTTTGCAGTAGAAGCACTCAGTTTCAGGCTTAGGTCTAGCTTTGGGTTTCTTCACGGGAGTGGAAACTTCCTTGCCATTATTTCTTGAAGTACCCTTTCTTTTCCTTTGCCCCTTTTCTTGAAACTAGTGGTCTTGTTAACCATCAACACTTGATGCTCTTTCTTGATTTCTACCTTCGTCGATTTTAGCATCGCGAAGAGCTCGGGAATCGTTTTCGTCATCCCTTGCATATTATAGTTCATCATGAAGTTCCAGTAACTTGGTGATAGTGACTAGAGAACTCTATCAATCAATATCTTATTTAGAAGATTAACTCCCACTTGATTCAAGCGATTGTAGTACTCAGACATTCTGAGCACGTGCTCACTGGTTGAGCTATTCTCCTCCATCTTGTAGGCAAAGTACTTGTCAGAGGTCTCATACCTCTCGACTCAGGTATGAGTCTAAAATACCAATTTCAGCTCTTGGAACATCTTATATGCTCCGTGGCATTCAAAACGTTTTTGAAGTCCCGGTTCTAAGCCGTAAAGCATGGTGCACTAAACTATCAAGTAGTCATCATACCGAGCTTGCCAAATGTTCATAACATCTGCATCTGCTCCTGTAATAGGTCTGTCACCTAGCGGTGCATTAAGGACATAATTCTTCCATGCAGCAATGAGGATAACCCTCAGATCACAGACCCAGTCCGCATCATTGCTACTATCATCTTTCAACTTATTTTTCTCTAGGAACATATCAAAAATAAAACAAGGGAGCTATACACAAGCTATTGATCTACAACATAGACATGCAAATACTATCAGGACTAAGTTCATGATAAATTAAAGTTCAATTAATCATATTATTTAAGAACTCCCACTTGGATAGACATCCCTCTAGTCATCTAAATGATCACGTGATCCATATCAACTAAACCATGTCCAATCATCACGTGAGATGGAGTAGTTTTCAATGGTGAACATCACTATGTTGATCATATCTACTATATGATTCACGTTCGACCTTTCGGTCTCAGTGTTCTGAGGCCATATCTGCATATGCTAGGCTCGTCAAGTTTAACCTGAGTATTCTGCGTGTGCAAAACTGGCTTGCACCCGTTGTATGTGAACATAGAGCTTATCACACCCGATCATCACGTGGTCTCGACACGATGAACTGTAGCAACGGTGCATACTCAGGGAGAACACTTATACCTTGAAATTTAGTGAGAGATCATCTTATAATGCTACCGCCGTACTAAGCAAAATAAGATGCATAAAGGATAAACATCACATGCAATAAAAATATGTGACATGATATGGCCATCATCATCTTGTGCCTTTGATCTCCATCTCCAAAGCATCATCATGATCTCCATCGTCACCGGCTAGACACCTTGATCTCCATCATAGCATCGTTTTCGTCTCGCCAACTATTGCTTCTACGACTATCGCTACCCCTTAGTGATAAAGTAAAGCAATTACATGGCGGTTGCATTTCATACAATAAAGTGACAACCATAAGGCTCTTGCCAGTTGCCGATAACTTTTAAAAAACATGATCATCTCATACAACAATTTATATCTCATCACGTCTTGAACATATCACATCACAACGTGCCCTGCAAAAACAAGTTAGACGTCCTCTACTTTGTTGTTGCAAGTCTTACGTGGCTGCTACGGGCTTCTAGCAAGAACCATTCTTACCTACGCATCAAAACCACAACGATTTTTCAAGTGTGTTGTTTTAACCTTCAACAAGGACCGGCCGTAGTCAAACTCGATTCAACTAAAGTTGGAGAAACAGACACCCGCCAGCCACCTGTGTGCGAAGCACGTCGGTAGAACCAGTCTCATGAACACGGTCATGTAATGTTGATCCGGGCCACTTCATCCAACAATACCGCCGAATCAAAGTAAGACATTGGTGGTAAGCAGTATGACTATTATCGCCCACAACTCTTTGTGTTCTACTCGTGCATATAACATCTATGCATAGACCTGGCTCGGATGCCACTGTTGGGGAACACAGTATTTCAAAAAAAAATCCTATGATCACGCAAGATCTATCTAGGAGATGCATAGCAACGAGAGGGAAGAGTGTGTCCACGTACCCTCGTAGACCGAAAGCGGAAGCGTTTAGTAACACCGCTGATGTAGTGGAACGTCTTCGCGATTCAACCGATCCTAGCACCGAACGTACAGCACCTCCGTGTTCAGCACACGTTCAACGCGATGACGTCCCTCGAGCTATTGATCCAGTTGAGGATGAGGGAGAGTTCTGTCAGCAGGACGGCGTGGCGATGGTGATGATGAAGTTACTGGCATAGGGCTTCGCCTAAGCACTACGACGATATGATCGAGGTGTGTAACTGTGGAGGCACTGGTACGCATTGGAGCTATACAAACAGTTTTTAACCCCTTTCCGCCACGGGATTTGGAACCATCGCCAAGTGAGTGTGGGCGATATCGGGGTCCTTCCCACACGACCCAGAAACCGTCGGGGATAGGGAGCCTTGATGCATACAGTTGTCCCTATATAACCGTTTCCGATATCTCGAATATCCCAAACGCTTCATCCTTGCTACTTGTTTGTGCTCTCATTGACATCGCAATCGAATTTTTGTGGTTTTACCTAATACCAGGCAGATTCCAGGCACGGGAGCTTTCCAGGCAGATTCCAAGCATGGGAGTTTTACGATGCCTGGCACATCACAAACAGTTCTTGATTATAAACTGTGTACGATAGGTAGACAATCACACACATTCAGTTTTCCCGCACCGTATGTGATAGTGTATGACATCACACACGCTTTGCAAATGACAACTATGTGCATGCTTGCACACATTTCCTCTCTGTGAACCATCTCGGATTATGGTGTATATCGCAAACGTTTGTGTTTTACCAACCGTGTGTGCCGTAATGACCTGCACAACGTAATTTCTCCCTAATTTAATTGTTGCTATTTAAAATTGTACCTAATTTAAACTTGAAAGTAGGCTATAGCTTTATTCATGTCCATCAGGTTCAAACAACCAATGCATTATTCGATTCACAGGTACATATGTTTAAGAATTACATAAGCACCAAATAAAGAATGATGAACCAGGGTTCTATACTTGTACTATTACAGATGGTAAAGAAAGAGGCAACAGACATTCCGGTTGTTGAACAAGGTGTGGCAGAATGGCCCTATTGTGCTCTCCTGGATGCAGAAGGCATGCAGGACTCTAGTCCAACCCCTTGTGATGGCCGGCCGCCAATCATGTAGTTTGAGAGGTAATCTTGAGTAAACTGCTTCAGGATCCACTGCAAAGGAAAAAAGATTCAGATATTGTCATCTAACATAACTCATTACGGGCAGTAAAAAGAAGGCTACAGGGTTCTTACTTACCATCCTGCAGTTCACTGTTGTCTTGCATAAAGTGTAAACAAATAGTTCGATTGACATCTTTTGACCCATTTTAATAACAATCTTTATCAGTTTCCTCACTTGATGCTGGTTCATGAATACCTCATTGCCCCATACGCAGAAAGGGTCGAAGTGTGGATCTTTGGCAATGATATATGTACCTAAAAGCACCAAGTTAATATTAGAAGCTAAACAACAATTGAAAAATGATATAGTACAACACTCTCTCCATCCCATTATATAAGATTTTATTACATGTATATCTAGATATCGTCAGAACATTAAGGTAACACTCTTCCTTGTTGCTATGTAGCCTGGGATTGCATATTTTGTCATTCAATACAATGCACGTTGCTATGTAGCCTCGGATATATTAAATGTGGCCCTATTTAACCTACTGATAAATGGGTTACAGATATATTCGGTGAAATGTCTGATTCGATGATTAATCCCTTATCAGCCCCAGGCTATATGGTACCAGCTACCGATATCCTGAACAGTGAGTACATATAAGCAATGCGATGAAACTAACCTTGATGGAAAACAATATTGTTCTCAATATTGTCCTGCATGAGTACATATAAAGGCATGTTAAGCACAACAGGCTAAACATCAACCAAATATATCCATGGTAGACAACATAATCTACAAATGATAGCTTCAGTGTGCGGGCTTAAGCACGCTAGTTAAGCAAAACATGAAGTGGAAATGTGTGTTAACTGCATCAGGCATAACATTTAAAAACAAGCAAATAGTCATTCAAACTGGTATTGTGCAGGTCTACGGTACAATAGTTATTGTTAAAAAAACGAAAAGGCATGTTAACTGCAATATCCTTAACAACAACCAAATATCGTAATTCATAGTGGTATTGTTGAAACTGTTATTGATGAAATTGAAATGCATGGCAAATAGTTGCACATATAGAGCATCACATTGTGAAGAACTGAAATAAACAAGTCATAAGGACATCTCTAGGTGATCCTTAAAAAGTCAAAGGATTGAACTTAGTCGATCCCCTAAACTTAAGGTCGTGCTTGGAATGGTTCTATTTCAATACGGAGGTGTATAACTTACACCTGTAAGTTATTGGCCGCTGTGCAAATTCCAGCCGGAATTCAAACGACTGGCGCATGTGTGTATTTTTTACAGGTGTATTCAAAAGACAAACGGCGATCCAAACAGGGCCTAAGGTTGTAAACTTCAATTTGATCAAGTTCAAACCAGGTTCAACCAAAAGTAGCATGCATTCAAACATAAACATAGATAGTTTTGCATAACCGAACATAAAACATAAATTTAAACTAAGCTAAACTACTTTTGGTCGAAGTAGAGGTTGAGCCAATCCTTCCTCGTCATGTACGGTGTGCCGCGAGCCAGGTCCGGGTCTGTAACATCGTCGGGGTCGTTGGGGAAGGCACTCCTCCACTCGTCGATGTCGATCTCCTCATCCTCAGGGCCCACCTTAACGCCCTCCGCGCCGGGGCTACTGAAAATTTGAATCAAGGGACTAAAGCAGTGCGGGAGTAACAAACATCGCACACGGTCTGCACATACTAATCGTGTGCTATCAAACATTAAAATCTTCCAGACGCTAGATATTTTCGAGATTACAAGGTAGTAATATTTTCGAGATTGTGAGGGATGCAGAGGCGGGAGTATTTGGGGAGCGAGCAAGTGTGCTTGATACGCCGGCTGTGGACTGAAGCCGACGCACCTTCTCGCGTAAGCCATAGGCGTACTATACACCGACGGTGCTCCAAGATATTTGTACTACATCTCACATGGTGGTGATAATAAATTGTGTGGGATCTACTTGATTTGAATTACATAATGGGATCACAATGTCAATGGACGCTGTTTGAATTGCTAGACCTTTTATCTGCAGTGAACATGCAACTATATGTGTGTCGTAAAAGAATTGGAATTATTCAGGGTTCGTTTGGACATTTTATACATTAAATTGGTTTTCTAGCCATTTCGGGTGCACAATTCAAAATTAAACTACATGCACATGCTCTGGTGCATATAAATTGGTTAAAAAAATCAAATATGTGTCCTTGAGTGCATGCTTAGGTCCCATGCAAGAAATGGGAACAAATTTCAAACACCAAGGTACTATTGATTGCCGGCAAAACATTGAGATACCTGGTTTTTAAATTCTAGTAAATCCAAAACTCGTTTGAAATTCATGAAACTTGGCATGGTATCATGGAGCGGCATCAACATGCCATGGTAAAAAATTTGTCCCATTTGGGGACAGGTTTGGGTATAAGCTTCTCACAAACCAGAGCTTCTCACAACAAGCGTGATGGTTTCGGTACGGAACTTGCCACCTTTGGGAATGAAACGATGTATGTTGCCTCTTATTGCTTTCAAAAAATTTCTAGTGCAAACATAGAACAACAAGAGTGTTTTATTAAGTTTTGGAATTTTTCGGGGTTCGTTTGGACATGTTTATACATTAACTGGGTTTTCTAGGCATTTTATGTGCATAATTCAAATTTGAAATGCATGCACATGCTCCAGTGCATACAAATTGGTTGAAAAATCAAATATGTGTCCTTGGGTGCATGCTTAGGTCCCATGCAAGAAATGGGAATGAATTTCAAACACCAGGGCACTGTTGATTGCCAGCAAAACGTTGGGATACCTGGTTTTTATATTCTAGTAAATCCAAAACTCGTCTGAAATTCATGAAACTTGGCATGCTATCATGGAGCGGCATCAACATGTCGTCGTAAAAAATTTGTCCCATTTGGGGCAGGTTTGGGCATAAGATTCTCACAAAGCAGAGCTTCTCACAACAAGCATGATGGTTTCGGTAAGGAACGTGCCACCTTTAGGGACGGAACAATATCCGTTGCCTCTTATTTATTTTAAAAAATTTCTAGTGTCAACATAGAACAACAGGAGTGTTGTGTTTAATCTTGGAATTTTTTGGGGTTCGTTTGGCCTTTTTTATACATTAACTGGGTTTTCTAGGCATTTTATGTGCATAATTCAAATTTGAACTACAAGCACATGCTCCAGTGCACCAAAGTTGGTTGAAAAATCACATGTGTGTCCTTGGGTGAATTTCTAGGTCCTATGCAAGAGATGGGAATGAAATTCAAACATCAGGGTACTGTTGATTGCCGGCAAAACGTTGAGATGCCTGGTTTTTAAATTCTAGTAAATCCAAAATTCGTTTGAAATTCATGAAACTTGGCATGCTATCATGGAGCGGCATCAACATGTCGTGGTAAAAAAATTGTCACATTTGGGGCGGGTTTGGGTATAAGCTTCTCACAACAAGCGTGATGGTTTCGGTAGGGAACGTGCCACCTTTGGGGACGAAATGATATCCGTTGCCTCTTATTGCTTTCAAAAAATTTCCAGTTCCAACATAGAACAACAAGAGTGTTGTGTTTAATCTTGGAATTTTTCGGGGTTCGTTTTGCCTTTTTTATACATTAACTGGGTTTTCTAGGCATTTTATGTGCATAATTCAAATTTGAACTACAAGCACATGCTCCAGTGCATATAAATTGGTTTAAAAATCAATTATGTGTCCTTGGGTGCATGCTTAGGTACCATGCAAAAAATGTGAATGAATTTCAAACACCAGGGCACCATTGATTCCGACAAAACGTTGAGATACTTTTTTTAATTCTAGTAAATCTAAAACTCGTTTGAAATTCATGAAACTTGGCATGCTATCATGGAATGGCACCCGACATGCTGTGGTATTTTTCGTGTCCATTTTGAGAGAAGGCGCACTCGAATAATGACAGCCAACAAAGGCATTTTGAAAAAATAGTTGCCACTTTAATATCTCAAACATTTGTATAATTCAAACCGTGTGCATTCTGTTAACCATTCATGTGACGCCACATGTCTTAGTTTTAATGTCTATAGGAGGTGCCGTGTGGACAGCTGCTTGACTGAACGGGAGGCGTGCGAGCACAGTCCAGTGCGCAGGCTCACCGGGAAGCGTACAAGTTGTTCAACGCAGGATATGTGCATCTCTTCAACGCAAACGGTTCAGATTACGGTATGCAAATTAAAGCCAGACTTCGGCGCTAAGCCAAGAGACACTGCGATTTGTCAAAATATGCAGCTAAAAATCAATAGCACTATCTATTTTTTGCAACTAAAATTCAGTAATTAAGCATAGATTTCATTCATAGAGATTAAGCAGTCGTTCTCACCGGGAAGCGAGACAGCCTTGGACCACCGCCCGCCTCGCTCCCACTGGTCTATATTAATGGCGCCGCCGAGCGGACGCACCCCCCATCCTCGCCACACACACAATCCTTTCTCTCCACCCGCATCCTCGATGCCGCTCTGAGTCCTCAAAGCCGTCAGAGTGTATGAGGGTGCCGCCGAAATGCCCCATCGGAGGGAGTGGCGACGCCGGGGCTGCTGAAGCACCGGAGCACGGCGTGAATATGGAGACAGAGGTTTCCGTCGCCACCGACGAGGTGGAGAACGAGGCTGCCAACAAGCGGAGGCGGGTCGAGAAAGAACCGCAAGCGACTCCAGTAGGCCTATACTTCATCAACAACCTCCCCGATGATATGTTGATAGTCATCATATCCCTCCTCCCAATCAAATATCCGGCGAGGACAGCCCCCTTTCCCGGTGGTGGCTCCCCCTATGGCTCCTCACCCCTGTGGACCTCCTCGACGCCCACAAGCTCTTTCATGGCTCTCGCCAAAGCTTGGATGCGTTCTCTCAGATCCTCGGCAGTCACCATGGCCCAATCAAAGGCCTTATCACGGGCAAGTTCCATTCCAATGGAAAGGACCGAGCCAAGCTTGACGAGTGGTTCCTATCCCCCGCCATAGATCAGCTCGAGAAGCTCAGTTCTAATGATGGGCATATGCGCTTGTTGCCAAAGTCCGTGCTCCGCTTCGTGCCCACGCTTCGCATCACCAAGTTCATGAACTGCCATCCCCCCTTAATGACGCGCCCGCTCTTTTTCTACCACGACTGAAGCACCTCGAGCTCGTTGATGTCCGCATCCCAAAGGATGACATGGAGCGCCTTTTCGGCGGCTGTACTACACTCGAGTTCCTTCGTCTTTAGGCGATGAATTGGTCAAGTACCTTGCACATCACCTCCAGGACTCTTCGGACTATTTATGTGTGTTGCTGGTGCTGCAACGAGAGATCACAAAAGGTGGACCACAATATGGTCATCCAGGACACACCTTCACTTGAGAGATTACTTGTAGCTGATCAATAAGGTCCAACAAGAATCAATGCCATTTCTGCACCTAAATTGAAAGTGGTGGACTACTCGTCTCTCAAATACTACAACTTTCAGGTACAACAGTCGCCTTATACCTCTCCTTCTTGATATCAACGTTATTTCTAGTTTTGAAGATGTATGTTCGTCTGTCATCCAGCGAAGCTTCACCCAGACTCTGGGCACAGTGAAGGTCTTGGCAGTCTTGGCACTAGAATCTGTCGGCCCCAAACTGGACCAAGTTGTCAGTTGCCTGAGATGCTTTCCGTGCCTGAAGAAGTTGTATATCGAGGTGGTGTTCCTTTCCTGTTAAATGTTAACAATAAGGGAGTTCAATTTTTTGCACCTTTTCCCAAGTTTAGAATGACAATGTGCTATAGTTTCTGAAGGAATTTTGGAGGATTTTAGGACATACACCCCCACCCCATATTGGTTGCTTCATTCATATGGTTACAATCGTCCATAAGCATTTCTCCTTTGGATTCATTTGTACTAGTTTTCTTAGGGAATTTTTCATCCAACCCAACCTCTTATGAAGAAGGCTACATGTTTCTAGATTGTAATCAAATGCCCATGTTAATCATGCCAGATCGAAGATGGCACGTTGGTGCATTTTACAAATCCTGCAAACCAAATGGGTGTGTAGCAGTGTTCAAAACTGCATGTAGGCACTAACACGTTCTCTTCTTTTGCAGATAATAATAGGCCCAGAGGTGGATAATGTTTATAATGACAATCACATCAAATGCCTGGATCTGCAAATCTCAAATATTACTTTGAACTCCTACCGAGGGACCTTATCAGAGATTACACTTGCCAGGTTCTTTCTTGCCAGAGAAAAGGTGCTGGGGATACTGAGGTTGAACACACATTTAATTAGGAAAGATGAATGGTATGATTATCAGAGCCGGTAGGTACTGCGGAATGGAAGAGCCTCCAAAAATTCCAAACTTCGTATTGGAAGAGCATATGGCAAAGCAATTGGAAGTCATTGTGTCAAACCCATACATGACTTGTCAGCGGCTGATCCCTTTTCAGAAATGATGAAGTTTGCAATGTTTGAATTTGGGCGTTGTAATCTTTGAATTTGAATCTTGCAATATTTATGGTATTTGTTATATTGAACCATTCATGTTATCTTGTCTCAACGCAAACAGTTCATCCGAGTGAACCGCATGTCGTATATCGCACACGCCTTGATCTGGCTGACCATTTTTTGTGTTGTCTAATCACAAACAGTTCATCCGAGTGAACTGTATGATTTACATCGCACAC
This sequence comes from Triticum urartu, assembly GCF_003073215.2. Classification (NCBI taxonomy): domain Eukaryota; kingdom Viridiplantae; phylum Streptophyta; class Magnoliopsida; order Poales; family Poaceae; genus Triticum; species Triticum urartu. Next base: position 485,618,840 of record NC_053023.1, read on the forward strand.
ACCTTGATCTGGCTGACCGTTTCTTTTGTGTTGCCTAATCAAAAATAGTTCATCCGAATGAACTGTATGCTGTACATCGCACACACCTTCATCTGGTTGCCCGTTTCTTTTGTTCCTCCTCATCAAAAATGGTTAATTGAACTGAACTGTATGCCCTACATCGCACACGCAACTAAAATTTGAACTGTGTTTGATGCATCCTCCATCGCGAACGTTTTGCACCTTTTTTGACGGGGTTTTCACACCACCGTTTGTGATTATTGCATCGCACATAGTTTCGTCGAAGAGTCTCTAATCATAGTGTCGCGTTAGCAGCATCCTGTAGTAGTGAGGGGGGCACCGCATACGGCTAAGACAAATCTTGGAGTGCCTTTGGGGTGTCCCCTTGCCCACGTATATAAAGGAGGAAGGGAGAGAGGCCGGCCCTCCTAGGGGCGCCCCAAGTGTAGGAAGTCCTACTAGGACTCCCAAGTCCTAGTAGGATTTTCTTTCCTTTTCGGAGTAGGAAATTGGGAAAGGAGGGAGAGGGAGAAGGAAAGGGGGGCCGCGCCCCCAACCCTTGTCCAATTCGGTTGGGGCAGGGGGGAGGCGCGCGCCACCTCGTGGCCCTTCTTCCCTCTCTCTACTAAAGCCCAATAAGGCCCATTAACTTCCCCGGCGAATTCCCGTAACTCTCTAGTACTCTGAAAAATACCTGAATCACTCGGGACCATTCCGATGTCCAAATATAGCCTTCCAATATATCAATCTTTACCTCTCAACCATTTCGAGACTCCTCGTCATGTCCGTGATCTCATCCAGGACTCCGAACAAACTTCGGTCATCAAATCACATAACTCATAATATAAATCGTCATCAAACGTTAAGCGTGCGGACCCTACGGGTTTGAGAACTATGTAGACATGACCGAGACACATCTCCGGTCAATAACCAATAGCGGAACCTGGATGCTCATATTCGCTCCTAAATATTCTACGAATATCTTTATTGGTCAAACCGCATAACAACATACGTCATTCCCTCTATGAATCTCGTTACCGGCAAGTCTCTTTACTCGTTTCGTAATGCATCATCCCGCAACTAACTCATTAGTCACATTGCTTGCAAGGCTTATAGTGATGTGCATTACTGGGAGGGCCCAGAGATACCTCTCCGACACACAGAGTGACAAATCCTAATCTTGATCTATGCCAACTCCACAAACACCTTCGGAGACACCTGTAGAGCACCTTTATAATCACCCAGTTATGTTGTGACGTTTGATAGCACACAAGTGTTCCTCCGGTATTCGGGAGTTGCATAATCTCATAGTCAGAGGAATATGTATAAGTCATGAAGAAAGCAATAGCAATAAAACTAAACGATCATTATGCTAAGCTAATGGATGGGTCTTGTCCATCACATCATTCTCTAATGATGTGATCCCGTTCATCAATTGACAACACATGTCTATGGTCAGGAAACTTAACCATCTTTGATTAACGAGCTAGTCAAATAGAGGCATACTAGGGACACTTTGTTTGTCTATGTATTCACACATGCACTAAGTTTCCGGTTAATACAATTCTAGCATGAATAATAAATATTTATCATGATATAAGGAAATATAAATAACAACTTTATTATTGCCTCTAGGGCATATTTCCTTCAATACCTTGGTTCTTAACTGAGAGAAATACTTATCTCTACTTTGATGCATCACCCTTTCCTCTTCAAGGGAAAAACTAACGCAAGATCAAGAAGTAGCACTAAGTAATGGAAAGGGGGGATGCCCGGAAAAAGATCTTCCCTCATACACGTTCGCGACTTCTCACGCCATTAGACGTCTAGGCCATCCATTGTCCAGATCGAACCGTTTTTGGCCGTCCAAACTGATTTGTGCGCCCGTTTTCCTACTGTCCTAAGGGGCACTTTTCCGGCGGCAAAAGCAGAGTATGCTGGTTGATTGGGCTTTTTGGCCGAGGGAACCGGCCCATTAGGCTGAGTGTTTGTGTTGTTTCCGTGGATAGCTACCGTTTTCGATCTCATCAGGAAAAAGGAGCCCTAAAAAATCAAGAAAAAGGAAAAGGAAAGCGACGGTTCAGTTGCGATATTCCCTACTTTCCCCCGTCCACGTCGACACCGCAAACAGAAACCCCGCTCCGATCCCCTCCTCCCCTCTGCTCCCCGCCACATTGGAAACCCAAATACGTTGGATCAGATCGTTCTTGGAGCTCCTCCCATCCATGTCGGCTCTGCGTGGTCACTCAACTCGTTTCGCCAAAGCAAGTTCTACACCCGCGGGTTCTGATTGCGGCTAACCCTGTGATTGTGCGGCTCCCTCCTTGTTGAAATGGTTAGGGTCAGTTCATGATCTAGCACCTTGAACGATGTAGTGGTGCAACCAGAGATCCCGCAGCAACTAGGGGTGCCTCTTCTATAGGCGCAGCCGACTGCCTGAGCCGACATCACCGCAGGACGAAAACGACTGCTGCACAGGGACCTCTGGTGGACTCATTAGGGTTTTGATACGGAATTTGAAGATGTTGCCCGGACCGTCATATCGGAGCCATGGGCTCGATCACGAACGTTCGTTGTCTCGCGCTGAAACCGGGCTAGTCCAACCGACAGGGCCCAGCAAGAGGCTACAAAAAAAGGAAAAAGGGAGAGTTGTGCGCGATGTGGCCAGACTAAGGCTTAATATGGGCCAAAATTCGGCCCACAGCCGACCGATATTTCTTTCCTTTTTTCACGAGAAAAGGAAATTTTATGAAGAGGCCCTTGTAATTATGGAAAATTATGCAAAAGCTCATCCATGAGGCCACATGCATTTTTCATAAAGCCTTGGAGGTCCAAAATGTGCCCGGAATGCCCTGTTTCGACCAGGATTTCGCGAAGAAGCTCAAGGAATCATCAAAAAATCTGAAAAAAATTCCAAAAAAAATCCTCGAAAGTTGTATGCACCTACAGGAGCACTTGGGGACTTGAAAGTTTGTCCTCGAATCCAAAAAGATTCTTAAAGGTCATAGTTATGTCTTGGGGACTCCGGAAGACATCGACAACCATCAGAGGGACCGGTGAAGGACGATGAGGACACAATCTACCTACTGAGTACATCAACAAGAAGTAGAAGTCAGGTCCACCTCCCAAACATCCTTCGAAAAATATAAGATTGTTGATCTGAAGACACAAAGAAGACTTTTATGACTCTGGCTCAAGGGGACTCCTATTACAGTAAAGGATTTTAATCCTACTTAAGGTGCCAACCCCTGTCCTACATGGAATACCACATCACCAATCAAGACCTGTCAAAGGAAGAAGACCACATAAAAGAATAAATTGAAGGAGAAGACAAAGTAGCAAAGTACAAGCCCAAGCAAGGAGGCCTCTCCTAGTGTAGGGATTTTCAACCTAAAGGACCACAACCCACCTCCTGGCCCTATTGGGAGCACATGGGTCAAAGGACAATAAGTTACCTAGTTCTATCCTCCCACCTCCTTACTGGTAGCCTTGGTCATTTGTCAAGGACCCCTAGGCTATATGACCCCCCCCCCCACCCGACATGTAACCAACTCACTCTCACTTGTGTTGACTCAAGTGGAGGATCACTCTTACCTTCCAAGCCCCTTCAGGAGGGCAAACGAAGGCTGAGAGCTCAGAGTCCAAGGGACCTTGTAAGGCTCGGACTAGTCAGGAGTAGTGGGACACCAAAAGCGGTTGCACTCTAAGTGTCCCATGCACCACTCTCGACGATCCTCCCATAGGACGTAGGTCGCGCTCCCACGAGGCGATTGGACCTATTTAAAAACATCGTCATGCCACTTTGTCAAGTGTACGACGAGTCGTACACACCCTGCTAATTTCTGACCACGCTACCATGGATACCCCATGGTCAAAAGTTGATTCTCGCACCTCAACACAAAAACCATTCGATCTATTAACAAATCTAAACTTAGCTATCTCGTGTGCCACCACATTGGCCTGCTTGTTTATCTTTGCCGGCTTAAAATTTGGAAGTGGCTTTGTGATGACTAAAGCCTTCTTCTTCAAATCAACGAGGGACAACCTATTAAGGGTATCATGTGCTAGGAAAGAAACCACAAAAGAGCAATCAATTTCCAAAATAAACAGACCTATGAAGAGTGATATCGATATACAAACCAGCGAGACATATTTGAAGCTCTGCTTTATCAATATAATCTCAAGAGGAGGTAAGGAGGTCGCCAACTGAATTTTTGGCAACAACCCCAAACTCGGAGCGCAAATACTCTCCACAAAATTACCATCCACATTTATCTTAATACAATCCAAAGGCGGAGGTTCTCATACCTCATGAATACTACGAGGAGTATGTATCCCATCCGCTACTACTTTAACTTTGACACTGGGGACCGATTCTACATTGGAATGGCAAGACAAGAGCGACAACAAATAGTTATCCACAAAATTAGCAAAGTTTGAAACAGAATTGTTAAGTGTCAGGCTCCCTAGAATGTGAATAAGGTATGTTCTTGTAATAGAGAAGTTAACTGATCCAACAAGATAAGCATCCAATCGGGCCTTGAGAAGTTAAAGATTTCACTCCCCGAAATATTCCACACTTTACTCAACTCCATGCACAGAGCTCACCTCAGGGTAAGCCACCAGACCATGGAACATGCTTTCATCTTCCACTCCACAAATATAGAGTGCACACCGGAGTAGCCAGATGGTGCATAAGTCTATTCACCTGGACCATCAGGCTATTAGATATCACATGCCAAACAAAATTCTGATCTTCTGATGGACATTGGCCTTCTATATGACATTCCAAAGCTCCTTATCCCCATTCACGCCTCCACTTGATTGCCCACAATCCTCCTTACGCTCCTTAAGCTTCAAATGCCAGATTATGCACCCGCAATAAAAATCGTTTGTCCACCGAGCCTTGAATACACATGTTTAGAATTTCTTCGGCATCATGAGGATAGAATGAGTGAGTGATCAAATTTACATCCCTTCTTCGACCTGCTCATGACACCCATTTGACATGGTTCTATTATTTTTAGCTAAAATCTTTAGACTAGAAATCATAAGGATCCAAATATTTATACTAGATCCATCGAACGCTCTTCAAATAACCCTTTTTTTAGAAGTTCCAGTCCATGCATAATACCTTGCTGAGTCAGACCGTGCAAGAAGATGCCCTGTCAGGATAATCACCAAATCCTCATGGGAAGTAGTCCCATACCTCCCTCGTCAAATGGATTTTTCTTTGTTTTATAGTTTGTCCCAAGCTAGCCTATGGGTTTTCTTTTGTTCTCTTCATCTCCCCACCAAAAATTCCGAATAATCTAGGATAATTCCTCACATAAAAGAAATTTTAAAATTCTCATTCCATAGGCTAAAGGAGGTTCTATAACTAATGTTATCTAAACTTCCCACTATAAGCACATTTTTCAATCCAGTCACATAGCCTTCCTTGTCAAACTTATGTATTCTTTCTTTCTTCTAGCACTAGTAAACCCAGATATTTATAACTAAAACCATCAGCACTAAACCATAGTGGCCACTTCTCCAAGCTACAACTCTCCCAAACATAATAAAGCACACTTATCATGACTCAACTGACCCGTCCCTCCTCATAAATCGTCAAAACATTTTTAATTGTCTAAAGTTCAATCGATGGTCCGCTTAAAGAAGTTTAAAAAAAGCAGGTTGTCATCAACGAACAACAAATGAGATATACCTGAATCCTGTTTGTTGATATGAAATTTTAGAAGGGACCCTTTATCACACGCATCCAAGGACAGACCTATGCCGGAAGAGTACAGAGATAAAGCCCTTGCATGAGCCTGCAAGAAAGGGAAAATGAATCCAAAATTTCTGCTTCCACATAATTTTCTCCTTGATAAGGAGCTCTTCCATCTTTCTAAGAATTCTCTTCCTCTATAAAATAGTCAACCGATCATTTCTTTTAGAAAGAGATAAATCTCTTACGAAGATAACTTGTGTGCTCTAATTTCTTTTTAGGAAGATAACTTGTGTGCTCTAATTTCATTAACCTATCCAGATTACCAGCCACGTCTTGGAGATTTTCAATTCAATTTCTTGCCCAGAGCTCCAACAGGATTTAATTTGCTCACCAAGCTCCAACAGGATTTAATTTGCTCATCAAGAACGAAATCAACCTTACGTCTCCCAAGACTCGCATCTCAATTACTCCCTCCGTTTCAGTTTACAAATCCTACGTGTATACCTAGGCTACCAATTTTATCACCCTAATATAAACTATATAACACAAAAATTATACCGTTTAAAAATAGAACATCTGAAGTTTATATTAATATATTTTTTATAATATATGACTTGTATTACGGTTATAAACTGACGACCTAGAGGTACGCCCTGTAAACTGAGTGAGGGGGAGTAGTCAAACCCAACAGCTCAATAAGAAGAGGGCACTGGTTTTGCGTTCATAAGAAGATGTTGGCGAACGCAACAACTCAATAAAGAGGGCATTGGTCTTGCGTTCATAAAAAGATGTTGACAGATTAGGTTCTCAATGCATGGCATGTGCCGCCCGCCACAACGGTATTTCCCACGTCTACAGACCACGATGAAATGACGAGACTGAATGGCCCCGGTTCTTGCAAATACCATCATGGCCCCTAAGAAGATACTACTCTCAAACAAAGGATCTTGATGGAGTCGAACCATCATTCCCAGCAATTTGTTTGCTAGAATGCTCTTCCCAGTTCAGAGCTAAAGATCCACCATTTATTCATCTTTTATCTTTTAATCTTTTAAGTTGACAAAATATGCAGATCAAGCCATTTCAGACTCGAGCACAGCCCCAAGATTCTTCTCCAATCCAATTGAATTTGATTTGAAACAAACCCACTTTGAATAAGCCTGCTTATACTGAAAAAATTACATAATTTTGTTTTTAACAACTTTGTTAAGACAAAGGTTAAAAGAATGCATAGCTATTGTTAGACAAATGTTAGAAGACAAACTAAATTATAGATTTGTTTGACAAATCAAAAATATTCAGATCAAGCCAAGACGAGCCATGCAGAGCAAAATTCTCCAATCCAATCTAACTTGAAACGACTTTTAGAAGACATATTAAATTACAAACTGTAAAAAAATATTCAATAAATTGAATCACAGTTCATAACAAGTCAGTCCTCACAGAAGACATTTTAAGCTATGAAAAAACCGCACGCTGGGTTCTCTAATCTTACATATTGCAATTTAAGCAGGCAATCAGCGAGCTGAAATTGCGTAACTAACCAGGCATCCTCGACGCAGCACCTGCACCTTACAGAATATATCAACACATTCTTCAATTCAGGTTTCAGTATATCAAACACTAGCAACATTTCTTAAGAGCGAAAATGGCATTGACAATCATAACTAGTCTGCAACTTCATTAGATATGAAGATCTGCCTCCAGTAATCCTCAAAACGAATCCAACTTTCCACGTGAGGTAGTATGATGCAGCAGCAATATTTGGACAAGCTCCAGTAACTAAGTATACAAATAAATTTCAAAGACTAACTAGTTGTACACAAAGGAATCAAGTCTTCCGATGGTATATACATACAGAAGTACTCATGGTAACCAACAGGAAATGCAAGCAACTCGCCTTCTTAGGACCACAAGACTACGGACACGGCATGGTAAGATAAAATAAATATGCAGAGTTATTAAAAGTTCTCAGGATCACTTAGCCCATGTTGCGCAAGTAGATGGTGGGAATTTCCCTATTTTCATTCTCGGGGTGCAAGGGTACAAAATTACGGGTATGATCAACCTTGTATCAAACTGAAGGTCCACCATTTATACAGTTGCTCATTTAGTTGAGATGAAATGCACAAGCATTTTTGGATCGACAACTACGAGGTCAGTTCAGATTGACCCTTCAGAAAAGGGTACCAATGTTTCAGGGTCACTTCAAATTTAAATTGATATAACGCTGAAAGAAGCAGTTAGATGTACCTTCGTGCGTAGTTAAATTGATCCTCACAAAGTAGTCACCGCTGCGCCCAGGCCTGTCTGACATATTTGCTATGTAGGATCGTGGTGTACTTCAGATGATGCCGCAAAATCAAACACAGGAGAAGGACAGAGACACATGGCAGGGTGGAGAACCCGGGCAAAGTAGAACAAATAGATTGTTCCCGTGCGATCTCCACCCCGCAAACACCACCAAATATACTTTTTATTGTCTCGTGGCCTGCCAAGCGAGCGCACCCGACATGGCAAAGGCCGTCCTAGCCTACCAATGTACTGGTACATCAAGCGGCCTACCAATGTACTGGTACATCAAGGAGTACAATACGCATGTGCTCACATGCGCATCATCAGCTTACCAACACAATTACCTTTCTGTGATGTTTGGAGACAGGCCAGCATCATCTTGTGAGCCGAAGGGAACACGTACATCATTTGATCGGCAAACAGAAACCATATATCGGATGGCCCGTTTCCTTCTGGCGCCTTGCGGAGACAAGAAAGCCTCAAGAAAGCATTCTTCAGCTTAACCACCAACCATCGTCTGAGAAGATTTCAGTGGTGTTGGCCGTGGGCATCATAAACCAGTGAAGATGAACCAGCAGGAGTGGCGTTCCACGGAGATAAACATCCACAGGGGCATGCGAACAGGAAGCAGATGGCATAAACTGACGGATCTGACGCATCAACCGATTCAGCCGTCACAAACGGAAGGCCACAAAATCCCTTCGCTTAAGGGATAGACATGTATTTGGAGAGGCGAATCGTCCACCACTTAATCAAAAAGAAGAGATAACCCATGAGATCTGAAAGGCGTTGACGAATATTCAGAACAGAAATCCTGATTAGGTGAACAGCGTACTACAAAAGGTTGTCTAACTTTGGCTCCATAATATAGTTATAACAAATTTGGAACAGAAATAATTTGGAATTTAAGACAACAATCCAGGAATCCCCATAACAATCTTATAACGAATAAACAAACACATATATAGATCGAATTCGTAGTACTAGGGCAAGAATGAAGACAAACATATACTCTCTTGGATCTAGATCTAGCTTTGTTTAAAAAGCGAAATCATACCCAACTACCTAATCACGACCAAACCATACTGGTAATCTGAAGTAGACCATACATGATTCTATCTAACAATTCAAAGATCTAAAGTAAGAGAAGAAAGGAGATAGTTGGCACCTCACGATCCCCGCGACGGAACGAAGATGAGCCGTCCCTGCGACGGGCGGTGCTGGGAGCAGGAGAGAACGGGGCGAGGGGAACGCTTATATAAGAGAGACGGTGGTTGGTGCTTGGTGGATTCTCGATCACGGAGTCGGTTCGGGTGGTGGACGGCTCCGATCGGGTCACGTATAGCTGTCTATGTGCGGTTGTCGGTTGGGGGACGACGGAGGACCTCACGTCTCGCACGGACTCTTGGTCGCGTTTGCGTGCTCCCTTTGGCCACGTTTCCTCCGTTTGGTTGGCGTCATCCCTTGCGTCACAGGGAGGCCCGATCATCTACATCCACGAACTGTCTCGATATTCCTGTGGCCAGTTATGTGCTGGCTACGGTTGCATAAACAAGGCCTCGTGTAAGGTCATCTTCAACGTGAATCCGCAAATTTTCTTCTGCATTTATCTACGGATAGAAAGATCAGTCCGTGGACACGATGCAGAAGGCTGTCATCCAACATTGTCCGCATACATCTAGCCTAAAATTCGAACTAACCAGAAGAAATTCATTCAAATACAGTCTTTCATATAAACCTGACGAATCTTATATACCTAAGAGATTTATTCCCACTAAGCTATTTATCTAAACATCAAGCTATCCACGTCATCAACCCTTCTATCTCAAAAGAAAAATTGTTCCCACATCATCATGGAAATAATCAATTGGTTTTTTATCGCACGCTTGTTAGCCCATTGGATCAGACATCAGCTATAGCCCGACTAACGTGCGCGCCGCTATTAATGCCCATCGCTCCACAATCTTCTCCCATTCCCATCGCATACCTTTCCTTCTCCCCTCCAGCCGCGCTACACATCTTCTACGCAAGCTGCAACCTATCAAGCCCTTCATCAGAAATCTTATCATGTCTACCGTACGGCGCGGCGGCCGGGATCCCATGTGCTCCTCCGGCACGACTGCCGATCTGGCTCTCCTCCGCGGCACTCCGGGATTCTCTTGGGCTACGTCCCCCTTGCTGGTGTGGTGCATGCATCGTAAGAGGCGGTGCCCTGGTCCTCCCGTCCCGTCTATGTCTCCGTTTCATCCACGGTAGCTCCGGCGCTGCTCCTCCACTGGCCGTCTGCACTACTCAAGCCAGCCGCAACCTCTTCTTACATCCACCGTCCAGACAGTTGTCGCCTCCCTTCCCCGTTCATGGCCCAAGCTTGCCGCACAACCCCACTGCGGCTGCCTCATCAGTTACATCAGGCCACCCTATGCATGTTGACATCATTTAGAGATGCTTCTACTACACACTCCAGGTATGCTGTGGATTTCCCCCTTTTGACTATTTCCAAAAAATTAAGTGATCAAGATTGGTTCTTTACTGTCGCAATTTCTCTTTCGATTCCTATAATATCTCTATTCCTCTTCGTCATAGTGTCTTTATCCATCATCTTTCTTTTCTGTTATTTTTTGGGATGGCTCCGTGCACATGTGTCCCTTGATTTTGCAGCAGGCCGCACCTACTTCTACTACCGCATGAAGGTATACGCACTGATGTTTCATCCTGTTTTTGATCTTTCAAGCCCATGCTGCATTCTAATTTCTTCCCCTTCCCTTACTGTTGTGCATCAGGATGTTCCATATCCCTGCCTCTTTATCTGCATTCAACCTTCCGACCACTGCATTTTTATTCGTCTACAGAGATCAATATTGCACTGTATGACCAGATCATGTGCTCAAGATTTTTATGGTTAATGTTGTCACTTTGTGATTATCTCTATACTACAATCTGTATTATTTTCGTAATAATTACAATGGTTTGTTCGTTTTATTCCTGCAAGTGTACGTGCATTCTAGGCATTCCCTTATATTTTACCCAAATCAATATGACCTCACTGACGCCCGATGAGCTTCTGTGCTCTTCAATCAGTATGCCACATGCGAATGACTGATGAAGATTTTCTCTACTCTTAAATCCGAGTGATCTTAATATTGCAAAACTTCCTTCGCTTCCAGGTTTTATGCTTCAACTTATAATGCATGTACTTAGTATAAAGGTTAGTACTGCAAAACTTTCTTCACTTTCAGTCTCGGTGCCGCCTACGAGCACCTCAACCTGCACAAAGATTGGGAGAAAAGGATGGCAATCAATTTCCTATGAGTCAACATGATCAGGTAGATATGCAGCCGACAGAAGCATTTGCTTGGTCAGGGGAGGAGAAGGAGAACTGTTGTGTCACACATGAACTACACCATGAACTACTCCTCTGCTTCGTTAGTCGGATGCATTATTTTTTGCATGCATTGCTAAAGAAGCCCTCTAAAGAAATTACTTTACAAAAATGTTCAAATCTTCTCTAATGGTCTGCCGTCAATAATCTTCTGTGTCATTCAACAAACTTCTATTTGTAATCTCTGATGTGTGTTGAATGTATCTCTAGATAGTCGCAATATTTTGATGATTGCAGGTTACTTTTTTTTATTCGGCGATTGAGTCTCAATCATTCCGATGCTTTAGTGTTGTGACTTGTGAGTTACTTCAACATATATGCACACCCGAGAGTGTTTACAAGTATAGGCATGTGAGCTGTCCAAGGAAGAAGATATTATCTGATGGAATCATCTAGCAGTTCCTGATGGTTGTGCTCTCAAGTGCTATTTTCCTAATATATAGACGTAAGAACATCTTCTGCTTTAATTGTTATAGCATATTGTCATTCTTTTATTGCTTCAGTGTTACGCCCATAGTCTAATTATGTCCAGCTTTTATGGAATTAGAAACAGTAACTTTACTAATCTCTCTTCACTGTCATAGTTGTTTGACATATCGTACATGCCATTGTTTTTGGAACAAGTTATCCTGACTTCCAAAGCCATAATTTTTACAATATTAATTACAATATAATAGACGGAATGCTTAATATGCTTATGGAAAGCTATATTCAGCTATTGAACCAAAGTTCTTCACTATGCTAAGTTTAAGAACTTACTCACTTACCTGGCATTGTCTTATGAAGTCAAATGTGCTTACTACTTTATGTCATTTGAAACTTACTTTTCTCGCTAATTGTCGTATAATAATTTACTTCACTGAATGTAGTAGAGGGTCAATAAAATTGCAGAATTATGATATAGCCTGAACTGGTATGTTTCTGTTCTCGCCATCATGCACATCTTCTTGCACACTATTCTGTTTCTACTCTTCAAGTGCCAGCATTGTCCTTCCTGTTAATGTAGATGACTGCTCGCTGTTGTCGCAAGATGAAGATAAGAAGTGAGATATGATGCAAGTGACTAAGAAGAAGCATTACCACCTCCAAAGGAAATCTCCAATGCCTATTTGAATTCAGGGTTTTTTATTTGCACTTTGTTTGTCAGATGTTTTGGTTGAGCGAATGATTGAGTAGTCACCGGAAGCAAGAACGCCACCAAATATTGATATAAACACATGGTCTTTGTATTTTCCTATAGCCAGTTGTGCATTGTTCAGTTTTATGAAATGGTTTTATTTTACCTGAGAGATGACTGGTTAACAGTATACCTAAATTATCTATATGTATTTCATTTGTCTAATATATCCAGTTTGTTCTTGCTACAATCCCCGCAGCAACGCGCGGGGTGTCATCTAGTTTCATTATATTTACATCAATTAAGTAGTGCTTTTCCAACTCTGGAGGTATAATTAATACACCTAATCTATGATCGCCGACGCCCGTTCCCCGTGTCCGGCCATGAGCCCTCAGGGTTCCTCTTCTCCAGATTCGCCTCGGCGCTCTTCAGCTCCACCTCCGTAACATCCGCCTCTGGAGCCTCGAGAAGTGAAGTCGTCCACCTCCATGTCATGCTTACTAGGGTTAGGGTTTTGTAGGATCGAAAGTATGTCTAGAGAGGGGAATGGACTACTTGGTCAAATAAAAAACTTTTTGTTTCCCAATTTTAGTTGTGGATAGATTTTAGCAATTATGACAAGTCAAGCAATCAATCTACACATGCAATTCTAAGAGTATAGCAGCGGAATGTAAAACATTGCATATGAAGGTAAAGGGAAGAGTTTGGATAAGGCAAACGCAATGGAGACGCGAAGATTTTTGGCGTGATTCCGACAGGTGGTGTTATCGTACATCCACGTTGATGGAGACTTCAACCCACGAATGGTAACGGTTGCGCGAGTCCATGGAGGGCTCCACCCACATGAAGGGTCCATGAAGAAGCAGCCTTGTCTATCCCACCATAGCCATCGCCCACGAAGGACTTGCCTCACTCGGGTAGATCTTCACAAAGTAGGCAATCTCCTTGCCCTTAAGAACTTCTTGGTTCAACTCCACATCATGTCGAAGGCTCCCAAGCGACACCTAACCAATCTAGGAAACACCACTCTTCAAAAGGTAATAGACGGTGTGTTGATGATGAACTCCTTGCTCTTGTGCTTCAAATGATAGTCTCCCCAACACTCAACTCTCTCTCATAGATTTGTCTATGGTGGAAGATGGATTTGAGTGGAAAGCAACTTAGGAAAGACTAGAAATCATGGTTCAAATGGTAGGAATGAAATCTCTTGATCTCAACACATGAGTAGGTGGTTCTCTCTTAGAAATGAATGGTGGAAGTGTAGGCACGTTCTGATGGCTCTCCTCAATGAGAAAAAGGAGGTGGAGGGGTATATATAGCCTCCACACAAAAATCTATCTGTTACACACTTTTGACCCATCTCGATGGCACCGATTAGAAAACTTGGTGGCACCAATCAATACAAAAATAGGAACGTTAGAAATCTCGGTGGGACCGGAGGGAACAACTCGGTGGTACCGATGTGCTAGGGCTTAGGGAAAACTTCATCCCGGTGGCACCGATTGTGTCGTGGAATTGTCACAGCAGATGTCCTAGCGAAAGGACTTAGTCGTAGGGCCATCGCAACTAGGAAGCTTAAAGGGGTTAATCGGGACAAAGGACACAAGAGGTTTTATACTAGTTCGGCCCCTTACGATGAAGGTAAAAGCCTACGTCTAGTTGTGTTGGTATTGTTGGGGTTTTGATCACCAAGAGGCTTAACTCGCCGGCTTGGTTATCGATCTCTTGTTTCTTGCCCTAAGCCGCCACCGGGTCATCCCCTTATATACACGAGATGACGCCTGGTGGCCTGCAGAGTCCCAGCTGGCTCATAATCGTGCCCGGCTCGGTGACTTCCTTTACATGCCTTTCTTTATAAGTCTTTCCTTACATACGACGGTTTGTAATATTGGGCCTTAAGCTGCCTCTAGGCCCTTGGGCCTTCTATAAGATTTAATAAACTATCATCTTAATGTTTACTGGGCTTCTTGTGTAACCCGCCATTGGGGCTGACCCGGCCCCTCCTGGGCGGGTCATAACTGATAGCTATATCCCCAACATATTGCATCATCTCGGTGGGGCTGAAGTGAATGCAATGAGTAAAAGAGAATCAGTCAAGCCAACTTGATGGGAGTGATTGTAACATCTCGGTGGGACCGAAGTGAATGCAATGAGCAAAAGAGAATCAGTCAAGCCAACTCGGTGGGGCTGATTGTAACATCTCAGTGGGACCGAAGTGAATGCAACAAGTCACAGCACTGGCAAGGCCATCTTGGTGGGACCGGGATCCATATCGGTGTGACCGAACTGTTAGGGTTTTGGCAATTGCTATGTTAAAATGAACTCGGTGGCCTCGGATGGGAAATATCGGTGGGGTCGAGTTGGGAATTAGGTTTTGGACATATTTGGATAGAGAAAGTGGCTAAGGGTTTTGGAGCAATATCACTAAGCACTTTGAGCAAGTAGACCATTAAGCAACACCTCATCCTCTTTTATTAGTATTGGCTTTCCTATGGACTCAATGTGATCTTGGATCACTTAAACAAAAATGTAGAGTCTTCAGCTTTTGCCAATCCTTGTCCTCATCATTTTGAGGGGTCCACGTCTCTAGTTCATGCCATGAAAAACATTGAACATCCTAAAATATTTATCTTGAAAGGACATTAGTTCAATGAAATATATGTTGTGATGAATTACCAAAACCACCCGAGGATTAGTTGCACTTTCAAACTCCCCCGTTTTGGTAATTGATGACAACATATAGATAAAAGCTTCGACAAATGATTAAATGAATGAAATACATCATGGCTTCGAGAAGTATGTGATAAGAAAGAGCTCTCCCTAAATGTATGCATTATTAAAAATTTGCGTTTGAATGCAAATGCACAATCGATTATGATCATGGGTCACTCTTCCATGTCACATACATCTTGGTGGAGCACACAAAATGATATGAGTGAAATAGTATGCACGCATCACCAAAGACATAAGTGAATGATCATACAGAAATAATGATAGAGATAAGAAATAAGCACCACATGAAGCATAGTGTGATCAATCACACAAGACAAACGTAGTATCTCACAAGCATAACAACTAAAGTAGCACGAATCAAACGGAAACAGTAGCAAGAACTCGAGAAAAACAAACGAGCAAAAGCGAGACTCTCTCTCTCTCTCTCTCTCAGCCAATGATCTATACAATTTCTCCACCTTTGGCAACAAGTACCAAAAAGTTTGAAAAGGTATAGAGCTATGCGTCTCTCTAGGTGTAGTGCCCAAGATGCGATTCTATCCCAATCACGTGATGAACTCATGATTGGGGCACAACCGCATTTCGAGCGCATAGCAAGGTGGATATCATTACAACATACCATGTACTGAATAGATGAGAATACAAGATAAAGGCTTACACTCGCCACAAGTTACATCATTCATACAACAATACAACAATACATGGCAACCATCATACAGAAGAGCAGGGTCCGACTACGGATGAAATCAAACGAAAAAGAAGAACAACATCCACCCTGCTAATCCCAGGTTCCCCGACCCATAACCTAACCCTTGATCGAAGAAGAAGAAGAAGAACTCCTCCAAAAGCAAGCAAGCATCGCT
Organism: Triticum urartu; assembly: GCF_003073215.2. Lineage (NCBI taxonomy): Eukaryota > Viridiplantae > Streptophyta > Magnoliopsida > Poales > Poaceae > Triticum > Triticum urartu. The sequence continues at coordinate 485,634,940 of NC_053023.1, forward strand.
CTCACATCGAAGCTTCGCATAACATGCACCTGCAGCTGTTGTTGTAGTAATCTGTGAGACATGAGGACTCAGCAATCCCATTACCATGGGTATCAAGACTAGCAAAGCTTAATGGGTAAGGAAGGGGTAAGGTGGTGAGGTTGATGCAGCGACTAAGCAATGCATGGTGGCTAACTTACGAGTACAAGAGTAAGATGAGAAACTACGCAAACGGTCACAAACTAGTAACGATCAATAAGTGATTCTGAACTACTTAAATTCAAACATAACCCAACCGTGTTCTCTTCTCGAACGCACCCAAAAATAGACTGCCATGGTTACGCACACGGGTGGTGTATTTTAATTGAGTTTACTCCAAGTCCTCCACAACCGGATATTAACAAATTCCCATCTGCCACATAACCGCGGGCACAGCTCTCGAAAGTTTAAACCCTGCAGGGGTGTCCCAACTTAGCCCATGACAAGCTCACGATCCGCGGAGACAATCCTCCATCGCGAGACACCCGATCAGACTCGGAATCCTGGTGCACAAGACATTTCGACAATGGTAAAACAAAACCAGCAAGACCCCCCGATGCACCGACCTAGGATGATAGGAGTCGCACGTATCTCGTTCTCAGGGTACATTGGATGGGCCAGACGCCGGGTTGGCTGAGACCCTGGTTGCCCAGGGGCTGCCGGACATCGCCCAGTTTGGACCAACACTCATGCGGAGCATTGGCCTAGGGGTTGATTAAGTCCACGGGGGACCAGCAAGTCCCTACGCAAGTTTTATTTGTTATTAGGAAAATGGTAAAACTAATGTTGGGCCTTGCTGGAAGAGTTTTATTCAAACCGAACTGTCAAGAGGGCCCCATACCCCTCGTCGTGTTAGGGATGCAAAATCAAGGAACATAACACAGATATGACAAAAACTAGGGCGGCAAGAGTGGAACAAAATACCAGGCAAAAGGCCGAGCCTTCCACCTTTTACCAAGTATATAGATGCATTAATTAAATAAGAGATATTGTGATATCCCATGAAATCCATGTCCCAACATGGAACAACCTGCAACTGCACCTGCAAATAGCAACGCTAAAGAGGGGCTGAGCAAAGCAGTAACATAGCCAAACAATGGTTTGCTAGGGAGGGTAAAAAGGTTAGAGGCTATCATGGCAATTTGAAAGGCTTGATAAACAAGTGGTAGGTAGCGCGACATAGCGATAACATCGAGACAACTAGCATAGCAATGATAGTAGTGAGATCCAAGGTGACGGTCATCTTCCTGACATCTCGCTAGGAAGAAGACCGAATCCATGAAGTAGACGAACCAACGTAGTCGAACGAATCCTCACAATCGCAACGTCATAGGAACTATCGAGAAGAAGCACAACTGGAAAGAAGCAAACAACATGGTAAACAACCATCACATAAACATGGTATGATGCACAACCAAGTATGATGCATGTCCGGTTTAATGAGTCATGGCATGGCAAAGTGCAACAAACAATACTACAAATTAAGTGGAGCTCAATATGCAACGAGTTGCATATTGACGAAACTTCACAACAATTACTTAGTTCTCTCCCTGTTTAAACTACTCAATAATATTAAATATTGTTAAACATGGCAAGTGGTGAACCATAAGTAAACTACCTAGTTAGGCAAGCTTAAATGAGGCCGGAAACAACACACAAAAATTCCGGAAAAATCCCCATATGCATATTTCGAATTTGCTACTGCTCTACCCTATACATAATTTTAGAGTGGTTAAACATGCAAATTAATGCCACCATGTTAATCTATGCATTTTTCTAGACCATTTACATAAAGTTTATTTAAAACGGAGCTACAGTTATTTACTTATGAAATAAACCATTTTAGCATGTCATTATGCAAATTAAATGCAAACATCAATTTAAACATTTCAAACATGGATGAAAGTTGCATATTATGAAACTAGATGAAATTCTAAGCATTTTACATATTTAAAACATTTTAATAAACCGATGCACGGTTGTGGAGTTATTATATGCATGATCTAGAGGGACTTTACTGCAAAACTGTAAAACCTGGGATAATTAGCAAATCGTCCAGAACTAAAAAAATGTTCACGGGCTGAAACTTGAACTGGCCCAACAGTGCGCACATCCCTAGATCCGGTGGTGCTCACCATGGGCCATCAGGCCTGCAGATCGGGGGAGCGGGGCCTTAGCGCGCGACTGCGGTTCGATGCGGCAGATGTGGCCAACGACGTGCGGCCGGTCAACGCGGAGGAGATCGAAGCAGAGGGCGGGGTCGTGCTCATTCCCGAGCAGAACGAGTGGGACACCGGTGCGACATGAAGCAGGAGTTCGTAGCGAAGTGCGGGCGAGGAAGACATGAAGGCGCAGGGTACGCCAGCGAGATGCGGGGGTGGATCCGGGTAAAGGAGTTAGGCGGTGCGATGTGAGGTGGGGCTTGGCGCCATCAGGCACGGCCATGGTGGGGCTTGAGCTCCTGGTGATCCGGCGGTGTTGGACGGCGGGATGGAGCTCTGGTGGTGCGGCTGGCCTGCTTGCCACGGTTGTCCATGGACGGGCAGCGGCGGCTGCTGGGGTGAAGACGGCGGCGGCTGCGGGGTCTATGCTCAGTGTAGAGCGACGGTGCGAGGACGACCGAGAACGCCGGCGAGCTTGTTCGGGCGTCCAGGGCGGGACCTCCTATGAGGTGTTGGGATCACCGGTGGGCGACGCGGTGGGGCCTGCTCCGGCGAGATGCGAGCAGAGGAGGCGGAGGTTGAGTGGCGCGGGAGTAGCACGGCACGGCGGCGTGGGTCGACGTCCTCCTAGATGGCTAGATCGAGGGGGCTTGGAGTCCCCGAGCTGCGCGGGGATGAGGAGGTGGCACGCGAGGTGGAGCTCAGGGCGCTTGTGGCTGCTGGAGAGGGGCGGCGGGCAGAGGAAGCAACATCCATGGGGATCGGCAGGAGGCGTGGGGGTTGCTTAGGCATGGAAACAGAGGAGGTGGGTGGCGACAGATCTGGGTGATGGGATGGAGAGCAGTGGTGGTGGCTGGGAGGATCCCTAGGAAATAGGGTTAGGTCCAAAATGGACTAGGGGTAGACTATATATATAAGAAAGAGAGGAGTTTGGATCATCTGATTGAAATCCGACGGTCGAGAATAAATACGTTAGGGAGTCCAAATGCGAAAACGAAGATGTTTTAGAGATGTTTGGGGATGATCCGGACCCATCAGTGATGACTGAGTGGGCCGGGTTCGGGGAAGTTTTCGGATGTGCGTGACGGGTGGCTTTGCATAGGGTTAGGTGGTTTGACAAGAGAGAACCGAAACCCCGGTTGGCCTCGGAACGGTCAACGAACGCAGGGGGAAGTGGCAATTACGAGTGGATGCAAGTTTTAAAAGCAATGACGACACTGTAACACCCACGATGCGGCTATATCTCCCACGTGTCGGAGCATGACTTAGAGGCATAACCGCATTGTAGGCATGTCGCAAGAGGGGTAATCTTTACACATCCCATGTACTGAATAAGAAAGAGGTACAGAGTTGGCTTACAGTCGCCACTTCACACAATACATAAATATAACATTACATCATCTAGAATACAATCAAGGTCCGACTATGGAACCAAAATAAAGACAACCCCAAATGCATAGGTCCCCGATCGCCCCAACTGGGCTGCACTACTGATCGTGTGGAAAGGAAACATACTAACATCCTGAGTCCTCGTCGAACTCCCACTTGAGTTCGGTCGCATCTCCTGGATTGGCATCATCGGCACCTGCATCTGGTTTTGGAAGTAATCTGTGAGTCACGGGGACTCAACAATCTCACACCCTCGCGATCAAGACTATTTAAGCTTATGGGTAGGAAAGGTAGTGAGGTGGAGCTGTAGCAAGCACTAGCATATCTGGTGGCTAACTTACGCAAATGAGAGCGAGAAGAGAAGCAAAGCACGGTCGAGAAGCTATAAAGATCAAGAAGTGATCCTAAAACTACTTACGTTCAAGCATAACATGAGACCGTGTTCTCTTCCTGGACTCTGCCGAAAAGAGACCATCACGGCTACACACGCTGTTGATTCATTTTAGTTAAGTTAAGTGTCAGATTTTCTATAACCGGACATTAACAAATTCCCATATGCCCATAACTGCGGGCACGGCTTTCGAAAGTTCAAAGCCCTGCAGGGGTGTCCCAACTTAGCCCATCACAAGCTCTCACGGTCAACGAAGGATATTCCTTCTCCCAGGATGACCCGATCAGACTCGGAATCCTGGTTACAAGACATCTCGACAATGGTAAAACAAGACCAGCAAAGCCGCCCGATGTGCCGACAAATCCCGATAGGAGTCGCACGTATCTCGTTCTCAGGGCACACCGGATGAGACATCCTACGAGTAAAACCAAACCTCAAGTTGCCCCGAGGTGGCCCCACAGTCTACTCGTTTCGGACCAACACTCAGAGGAGCACTGGCCCGGGGTGTGTGTGTGTGTTTAAAATAAAGATGACCCTTGAGTCCGCGGAACCCAAGGGAAAAAGGCTTAGGTGGCAAATGGTAAAACCAAGGTTGGGCCTTGATGGAGGAGTTTTATTCAAGGCGAACTGTCAAGGGGTTCCCATTATAACCCAACCGCGTAAGGAACGCAAAATCAAGGCACATAACACCGGTATGACGGAAACTAGGGCGGCAAGAGTGGAACAAAACACCAGGCATAAGGCCGAGCCTTCCACCCTTTACCAAGTATATAGGTGCATTAAAGTAAACAAGATATAATAATGATATCCCAATAATAAACATGTTCCAACAAGGAACAAACTCCATCTTCACCTACAACTAGCAATGCTATAAGAGAGGCTGAGCAAAGCGGTAACATAGCCAAACAACGGTTTGCTAGGACAAGGTGGGTTAGAGGTTTGACATGGCAATATCAGAGGCAATGATAAAGCATGTGGTAGGTATCGCGGCGTAGCAATAGAGCGAGCAACTAGCAAGCAAAGATAGAAGTGATTTCGAGGGTATGGTCATCTTGCCTACAAAGTTCTCCGAGTTGACGTAAGCTTGATCCTCGTAAGCGTACTCAACGGGTTCCTCGATCACGCAATCGTCTCCCGGCTCTACCTAAAGCAAGAACACAAGCAAAGGAAACAACGATCAACCACGGTGCAATGCGCAAGCAACATGATGCAAGACATGGCATGATATGCGGGATGTGATATGCAATGCATATGCGAGCTCCGGAAGGAAAAGATTGAACCAGGCCTCAACTTGGCAAACCAAGAGTGCCGCTGGAAAGATGAGATGATTCTGGTCGAAATCGATATAAAGATCACTGGCATAGGAGACACAATTTGCAAATGACAAGCAAAACAATAATGACACAATTCTACGATTAACAGCACGATGCCATCTAGAATGCAACAAGAAACTAAGCTACTGCACCCCAACATAGCAACAAAGCACATGGCAGTGATCTACTCAAGATGCTTGAAAAAAGATGAACACTGAGCTACGGCTAAATCACACAAGAGCAGGTTCAAACAAGCATGGAAATAGTGCAAAAGATATCAGCTTCACAGACTTGGTGAAAATACTAACATGTCAGGATTTAACATCAGGAAGCAATGGTTAGAGAAAGATAACAACATGCTACAGGATCAGAACATAGCAATACAAAGAATGGCATGAATCTACTCAAAGCATATAACAAAAGTCCCTTACTGACAATAAGCCAAAAAGGATTAGAAGATATGATGGCACCCATGTAAACATAGTAAGAATCGTTAACAGACTCAGACTTAGCAGAAAACTGGACATGGCATAAACAGAAATACGAAGGCCTCTTTGCGAGCTCGATTCACTCACCACAAGGCATTGCATGATAAACTAAGCATCCTACCAGAAAGAAGACATGATCAAGAAGCTAACCATGGCAAGAACAATCTCATAGCATGCATGTATCAACTACAACAACCTTGGCAAAATTGATTAACATGTAAACAATCTGCCGGGAACATTTTATAGCAAAAGTAGAGCAAGATTGAGTCATGCTAGGGTACTCCATAAATGCAAACAAGGACATGGATGGATAGAGCATAACCATATGTCAAAATCATTCTTACTGAACATACTCAAAAGAAGCATGGATCACACTGTAGCAACAAGAATACATGGCATTAAAATAATAGCAGGGAAATGACAGTGAAATTCTAAGTCCCTGAAATCAGCAATATCACGAGAGCTACTTTGCATGCTTGTGCTAGTCACCACATTGATCACAAAAATACATGGCATACACCCCTGTAAATATGGCATGGCATATCCCAAAACACATGTAGAGCTCATGCTCATATGCAGCACACAATAATCATTGCAAAAATGACAAATGCTCAAGATCTGCTAAGTAACAAGAACTAACATTTTATAGCACTCTTGCACCAAAAATTTGAGCATCAAGATGGTCTCAAACAAGCATGGTGCAATGGAACAAAATGAAGAGCACAACCTGATGAACAATTTGATATATGGCACACACAAAACGGAGCTACGGATGCGGAGTTATGATGCAATGAACAGGACTAGAAAATATAGCAGAAAAGGACTTAGGCAAAAATTCAACCTCTAGATCTAGGGTTGACTTCTGCACGCGAACCGAGGTGGTGCCGGAACTTCGCCGAATCTTCACCGGGGAGCTTGCCGGAGTGGAGGGAGAGGCCGGAGTGGAGGGAGATGGCCTGAGAGGGCGGATCCCGGCGAGGGCGGTGGCCGGATCCGGCGCGGCCGCGGGTGGCGGAGGTCGGTACCGACGGAGGAGGCAGGCCGCGGCGGCGTAGATCTCGGGCGGCGGGCGAGAGGCGGTGGAGGAGGCGCGGGGCGGCGCGGAGGAGCGGGCGACGGCGGCTGGTGGGCGCGGAGGAGCGGGCCCGCGGGGGCCGGACCTGGGCTCACGGGCCGACAACGGTGGGCGGCGGCGCTCTGCCACGTGGCGCCCTCTGGTTCGCCAGGTGGCGGCGGGCGGACGTGTCCGGCGCGGTCTGAACGCGTCCGGTGGCGAGGAGGGAGGTTTGCTAGGGTTTTGCCCGAAAATTTCAGAGGGGTGCACATATATATAGGTAGAGGGAGCTAGGAGAGTCCAAATGAGGTGCGGTTTTCGGCCACGCGATCGTGATCGAACGGCGGAGAGGATGGAGGGGGTTTGGATGGGTTCTGGGCCACTTTGGAGGGGTGTTGGGCTGCAACACACATGAGGCCTTTACGGTTCCTCGGTTAACCGTTGGAGTATCAAACGGACTCCAAATAGCACGAAACTTGACAGGCGGTCTACCGGTGGTGTACCAAGGCCGCTTGGCAAATCTCGGTCCATTTCGAGAAAGTTTAACACCCGCACACGAAAAGAGGCAAAAGGGGGCGCCGGAGGACATAGGAGTGCCAAATCACAAAAGGGACAACGGGGAAAATGCTCGGATGCATGAGACAAACACGTATGCAAATGAGATGCACATGATGACATGATATACAATGCATGACATGGAAAAATGCAAAACGAAGACAAAAACCCAACCACGAATCTCATAACTTATAGCTGAAAATGGCAAGAGTTGGAATACAAATATGGTAAGTTACATCCGGGGTGTTACAACACTCCACCACTACGAAAGGATCTCGTCCCGAGATCTAGGACTGAAAGAACTACGGATATTCGGAACGGAGGTGGTCCTCGCGTTCCCTGGTGGCTTCTCGGTCGGAATGATGTGACCACTTCACTTTCAGGAATTTGATAGGCTTGTTGCGAGTCTTGCGCTCAGTTTCTTCAAGAATAGCAACGGGATGCTCATGATAAGACATGTCTTCTTGGAGATCAATCTATTCGAAGTTGATGGTGCGGTCAGGCGTGTTGAAACACTTGCGAAGCTGAGACACGTGAAACACGTCGTGCACATTTGCAAAGTTGGATGGAAGCTCAAGTTGATAGGCGAGATCGCCTCTTTTGCCCATGATCTTGAAAGGACCCACATATCTAGGGGCAAGCTTCCCTTTGATACCGAAGCGACGAGTACCGTTCATTGGAGAGACGCGGAGGTAGACATGGTCTCCAATCTCGAAAGCCAAGTCATGATGCTTGCTATCATAGTAACTCTTCTGGCGCGATTGCGCGGCTTTGAGATTTTCACGAATGACTTTGCACATTTCTTCAGCCTCTGTGATCAAGTCATTGCCAAGAAGTTGGCGTTCACCAGTCTCTGACCAATTAAGAGGGGTACGACACTTTCTGCCATAGAGAATCTCGAATGGGGCCTTGCCCGAACTCGCTTGGAAGCTGTTGTTGTAGGAGAACTCAGCATATGGAAGACAATCTTCCCACTTCATAACGAAGGAAATGACACAAGCCCTGAGCATATCTTCAAGAATTTGATTTACTCGCTCGACTTGTCCACTAGTTTGAGGATGAAAGGCTGTGCTGAAGCGAATGTTGGTGCCCATAGCCTTCTGGAAGGAATCCCAGAACTTAGAGGTAAAGATGCTTCCACGATCTGAAGATATCAACTGCGGAATGCCGTGCAAAGAGACAATCTAGGTATATAGCTCTGCCAAGTGAGCTACTGTGATAGATTCTTTGATAGGAAGAAAATGAGCCACTTTTGTAAGATGTCGATGACAACAAAGATACCATCATTGCCACGCTTGGACTTGGGAAATCCAGTCACGAAGTCCATCTCAATATGGTCAAACTTGCATTCTGGAATGGCAAGAGGTTGGAGGAGACCAGCTGGTCATTGGTGTTCCGCTTTCACTCTTCTGCAGACATCACATTCATTTACGAACCGAGCAATCTCGCGCTTCATTCGAGTCCACCAATACGACTGCTTGAGGTCATGGTACATCTTCGTACTTCCAGGATGAATGGAAAGGAGTGAATTGTGAGCCTCGTTCATAATGACTTTACGGAGATCACCCTTAGGAATAACAATGCGATCCTCGTAGAATAGAGTATCTTTGTCATCAAGGCGATAGCACTTGTACTTGGGTTGGCTCTTGGAAATACCAATCTTCACCTTCTTCACCATTGCATCAAGAAGTTATGCCTCAAGAATTTGATCTTACAAAGTAGGAGAAACTTGGAGGTTGGCAAGAAATCCTTGAGGAACAACTTGGAGATTAAGTTTGCGGAAAGCTTCACAAAGATCCGGTTGGAAGGGCTTGAGAATCAAACTGTTGCAGTAAGCCTTCGTGCTCAAAGCGTCTGCAATGACATTAGCCTTGCCTGGAGTATATTCAATATTCGGATTATACTCTTGAATCATTTCGACCCAATGAGTCTGCCTGAGGTTGAGGTTGGGTTGAGTGAAGATGTACTTGAGACTCTTATGATCAGTGAAGATGTCCACTTTCCTTCCCAACAAGAGATGTCTCCATGTTAAAAGAGCATGGACAACTGCCACCAACTCGAGCTCATGAGTGGGGTAGTTCTTTTCGTTGGGCTTCAACTAGCGAGAGGTATAGGACACAACTTTCTTTTCTTGCATTAACACAACACATAGACCTTGCAGGGAAGCATCACAGAAAACCTCGAATGGTTTGGATTCACCAGGAGGAGTCAGAACTGGAGCTGTGACTAACTTCTCTTTGAGGGTGTTGAAAGCGATGTCACATTCAGGTGTCCAGACAAACTTCACATTCTGAGGCGGTTCCCAATTCACGATTGCAGACACCTTCTCAGGATTAACAGCTATGCCCTTGGCGGAGATGATATGCCCAAGGTAGAGAACCTCATCGAGCCAAAACTCGCATAGAACTGATGTTCTCTGAGTTTGTCTAGCACCAATCTCAAATGCTTGGCATGATCCTCCTTGTTCTTGGAAAAGACCAAAATATCATTGAGATACACCAAGACGAAGTCATTTGTGTAAGGGTTGAAGATGAAGTTCATCATGCGACAGAATGTTGGAGGAGCATTGACAAGGCCGAAAGACATGACAGTGTATTCATAGGAACCATAGCTTGTTCTGAATGCTGTCTTGGGGATATCTTGTTCACGAATGCGAATCTGATGATAGCCCATACGGAGGTCAAGCTTGGAGAATACTTGAGCACCTTTGAGTTGTTCGAATAGCTCATTGATGTTGGGAAGTGGGTACTTGTTCTTTATGGTCTTCTTGTTCAATGGACGGTAGTCGACACAAAGTCGGTCCGTGCCATCCTTCTTCTTGACAAAAAGAACACCACAACGCCAAGGAGAAGAACTTGGTCGGATCAGACCCATACGCTCTTGTACATCGAGTTGTTTCTTCAGCTCCTTCAACTCTTCTGGTCCAAGCTTGTAAGGACGTTTGCAAACAGGTTCCGTGCCAGGCTCAAGATCAATGACGAATTCAACTGGCCGGTGAGGAGGCATTCCTGGAAGCTCTTCTGGAAAGACATCTTGATATTCACAAACGACTGGAATCTAAGAGATGGCATTCAACTCGCCCTTCTCATTGAGAGAAAATAGTCGAATAGTATCATCACGAGCGGCAAAGACGATCACATCCTCAGACGAGTGTGTCAATTGAATCTGCCTGGCAGCACAATCAAGCTGAGCCTTGTGCTTAGAAAGCCAGTCCATGCCGAGAATTAGATCAATATCCGAGTTACCAAGAACCATTGGAGAGGACAGAAATTTATAGTCTCCAAACTGGATAGAGACATCGGGAGCAACCAAACTAGAAGTCATAAGCTTTCCGGGAGAAACAACTTGCATGACTTTGGACAAAACCTCTGTGTCAACATTGTGCTTCGATGCAAATGGGAATGACATGAAAGAATGCGATGCACCAGTATAAAAAAGAACTCTTGCAGGAATATCATTAACATGAAGATTACCCACGATCACTTCTGAAGAGTCCTCTGCCTGAGCTGCGTTCATCATGTTGACCTTGGCAAACTTGGAATTATGCTTGATCACTGCATTGCTGGCAGATCTCACAGGAGGAGGAGGCGGAAGGCGCCTATGGTTGAAGCATTTGTTTGCATAGTGCCCTTTCTGCTGACACTTGTTGCAAGTAACCTCTGAGAGTGGACGGTGATACGGAGCACTTGACCTTGGAGCATGAGACAAAGCTTTGTTCTGATAGCCTGGGTTGGGTGGGTGGGAAGATACATTGCCACCTTTACTCTTCTGCTGATAAGGCTGACAGAATGGAGGAGGAGGAGGCAACCAGAACTTTTGCTACTTAGCTGCCACTTGAGTTGAAGAAGAAGAAGAAGGAGTTGCATCCCTGACTCTCTTCTTGGAAGCATCACACTTGATCTGAGCGGCCTCTTGCTTTAGTGCCATGTTGTAGAACTCATCATACTTTTTCAGCTCAAAAAGCACGAGAGCTAGTTGTAGATCTTCTCTAAGGCCACCTCTGAATTGATAAATCATGCTCTTCTCGTCAGGGACGTCTTGTTTGGCGAAGCGAGCGAGCCTCTGAAACAGGATGTTGTATTGGTAAACAGACAAACTGCCTTGCTTCAGATTGCGGAACTCCTCGCGCTTACTCTCAGCAACACTTTGAGGAATGTGGTGAGCTTTGAAGTCTCAGCAGAAATCATCCCAGGTAATCACACGACCTCCTCTAGAATCTTTGTATTGTTGATACCACTCAGCAGCTTGGTCTTTGAGTTGGAATGAAGAAAACTCGACAAAGTCCTCAGGCCTGACATTGCTATACTCAAAATGTTTGCAGATATCCACGAGCCAATCGTCAGCATCTGTGGCCTCGACACAGTTACTGAAAGACTTCAGTTGGTTTGCGAGGAACTGGTTGAGGGTAGCAAACTGAGCTTGATTGTTGCCATGGCCTTGATTTCCTTGGTTATGCTCTTGCAAGAGTTGCATAAGCATCTGCATGTTGGCGTTGGTAGAGGCCATGACAGCTTGCCATGCCTCCGGAGGTGGAGGTGGTGGCGGTGGTTCTGGATTCTGACGCGTTGGAGGAGCCATCCTGAAGAGGTTGACATCCGTTAGCATCTTGAAACACATATATTCAAGCTGAATCAATGGATCGAAATTGCAACATATAGCCTTAACATTCGAACAAGAATGAATGAATGAATTCCAAAGTAAATGATCACACTTCCATAAATTGAGAAGCCACTTAGATAGAGGTAGATGAATAAAACAATAAGGTACGGATATGAACAAATAATTGGTAAGGATTACCCAATCACAAACCAAATATCTGCGGGGAAGAAATACTAGAGCTACATGAATTCCCACCTATGAAACTCCCGAAACTTTCTGGTTATGCAATCAGGTGTTGGGGATACAGTGGAAACATGACATCTCACCCAGAACTAGCAAATCCTACATCCAGTTGTATCCGTCCTTCAACATATAACCAAGAAACCTTCGGAAATCATTTACCTCAACCTTCAAAAAGCATCCGTTATACGAGGTATGGCAATACTCCCGAACTCCCGCCCAGTACTGGGTGGCGTCGAGGTTATCTCACCAACAACTGCATAAAGGAGATTTTCGATGTCGGCGAACTCAGGTATTCCAGAACTACAACGATAAAATTGTGATGACAACACCTCGGAGCTCAACTTTCCGGGGCACTGCCACAACCCCTAAATGTCAGGAGGCACCAAGAACAATGTTCTCGTCACAAAACCATCAGAACAATTCCAAGATACCCGCATGATCCTAAAAAAATAATTTCGTGAAATTTAAGAAGAGATGAGTCAAAACTCCACGTCAGGAGGCCTCACCAGAGCGACGAAGGGACTGAGGAGTAAAAAGAATCCTACTCTCTGATATATATAATCCTATAAGACTCAAAACATTTTTCTAGACTCCATAACGCATGTGATTCGATCAAGCAGGGGGCTCCTAAGTCGGGGAAGGCTCTGATTACCAACTTGTAACACCCACCATGCGGCTATATCTCCCACATGTCGGAGCATGACTTAGAGGCATAACCGCATTGTAGGCATGTCGCAAGAGGGGTAATCTTTACACATCCCATGTACTGAATAAGAAAGAGGTACAGAGTTGGCTTACAGTCGAACTCCCACTTGAGTTCGGCCGCATCTCCTGGATTGGCATCATCGGCACCTGCATCTGGTTTTGGAAGTAATCTGTGAGTCACGGGGACTCAACAATCTCACACCCTCGCGATCAAGACTATTTAAGCTTATGGGTAGGAAAGATAGTGAGGTGGAGCTGCAACAAGCACTAGCATATCTGGTGGCTAACTTACGCAAATGAGAGCGAGAAGAGAAGCAAAGCACGGTCGAGAAGCTATAAAGATCAAGAAGTGATCCTAAAGCTACTTACGTTCAAGCATAACACGAGACCGTGTTCTCTTCCTAGACTCCGCCGAAAAGAGACCATCACGGCTACACACGCTGTTGATTCATTTTAATTAAGTTAAATGTCAGTTTTTCTACAACCGGATATTAACAAATTCCCATCTGCCCATAACCGCGGGCACGGCTTTCGAAAGTTCAAAACCCTGTAGGGGTGTCCCAACTTAGCCCATCACAAGCTCTCACGGTCAACGAAGGATATTTCTTCTCCCAGGACGACCCGATCAGACTCGGAATCCCGATTACAAGACATCTCCACAATGGTAAAATAAGACCAGCAAAGCCGCCCGATGTGCCGACAAATCCCGATAGGAGTCGCACGTATCTCGTTCTCAGGGCACACCGGATGAGACATCCTGCAAGTAAAACCAAACCTCAAGTTGCCCTGAGGTGGCCCCGCAGTCTACTCATTTCGGACCAACACTCAGAGGAGCACTAGCCCGGGGGGGGGTGTTAAAATAAAGATGACCCTTGAGTCCGTGGAACCCAAGGGAAAAAGGCTTAGGTGGCAAATGGTAAAACCAAGGTTGGGCCTTGCTGGAGGAGTTTTATTCAAGGTGAACTGTCAAGGGGTTCCCATTATAACCCAACCGCGTAAGGAACACAAAATCAAGGAACATAACACCGGTATGACGGAAACTAGGGCGGCAAGAGTGGAACAAAACACCAGGCATAAGGCCGAGCCTTCCACCCTTTACCAAGTATATAGGTGCATTAAAGTAAACAAGATATAATAATGATATCCCAACAATAAACATGTTCCAACAAGGAACAAACTCCATCTTCACCTGCAACTAGCAACGCTATAAGAGGGGCTGAGCAAAGCGGTTGTCGTGGTTCTAAGTCTGACAGTAGTGTAGGGGGGTAAGTATGGAGAGGCAAGATCTTAGCTATGGAGAAGTTGTAAGCACGCAAGGTTTATGAGTTCATGCCCTTCTCGGAGGAAGTAATAGACCTACGTCTCGGAGCCCGGAGGCGGTCGACTGGATTATGCATGTATGAATTAAAGGGGTGCGAACCCTTGTCTCGGAGGAGGGGGGTGGCTTATATAGAGTGCGCCAGGACCCCAGCCAGCCCACGTTACAAAGGGTTCAATGTACATTAAGGCAGGGCGTTACTGGTAACGCTAGTAATAAAGTGCCATGATGACCATAAAAGCTACTTAATAACCGACCGTTAGCATGCGGAGTGCCTTTAGGTCTCCTGACTGTCGAGTGGCTTGGTCTTGGTCAAGTGGTTGCTTCTTGGTCGAGTATCTTCGAGTCTGTCGAGTGGAACACCTCCAAGTCGATTGAAAGATGATTTCTTCTGGGGATGTCCTTGGGTAGGTCAGTTTGGACAGGTCCATGCCCCTACCCTAGGTACATAGCTTCATCATTAGCCCCCGAATGGATCGAGGTTTGAGTGGGAAAGGGATTGAGCACTTCTTCGACTCATTTTTCATGCCGTGAGCATTTCTTGTGTCAGATTAATGAACCTGAGCAATGGCAGCGACTTCCTTTCCAGTCGCCTTGATCCATTCCTAGGTTTTTGTCGAGTGAGTTTCTTTACTTGAAAGGCTCCGAGTGATGGTGCGGAGGAGATCTTTGGTCTGACAAGTTGTTCTGCTGCCCGCAGATTTTGTGGGATCCGAATTTTGGGAAGCGCGCGGGACGGGGAGGCCGCAGTAATCGGATGGGATAGAGCGGAGCCGCCTCAATCCCCGTGCCACCTTTTCACCACGTATCGCGCAAGCGATTGTTATGGGATTTGACAGAACTGCCCGGGCCTACCAGTCAGCCACTCGGAAGCGGCCTCATATAAGGCGTTGGACCGGGGTCTCCCGAACAGTGCGTCCCCATTATCTCTTCTCCTCTTCACGCTCCTCCGCTGCGCTCGCTCTCACTCTCGCGCCACCATTCCGTATGCGTCTCGCCGGCGACGATGGGGAAGGAGAAGATGGCGGCTCTGGAGCGGGCAAAGAAGGCGACAACGGGGTCGAAGGGGAAGGCGACCAGTCGGGCGGATCCTCCTCGCGAACCGGCCTGCCGAAGGACAGGATCCAGGGCGATTGGATCCACTCGAAGCTCACCCAAGAAGACCTCGACGACTTGGCCAAAGGAGGGCTGATCCCCTATGACTCGGCGCGGTTTCCGGGGAAGGAATCCGAGCCGCAACCCTGGGAGGGTGAGCGCGTTCTTCTTGCCACCCACGTCGACCGTGGATTTTCCTTGCCTCCTCACCCTTTCTTTCGAGGATTTCTGAACTTCTTTGGGGAACAACTCCACCATTTTACTCCCAACACAATTATTTATCTCGCCTCTTTCATTTCTTTGTGTGAGAATTTCCTGGGTTGCCGGCCTCACTGGGGTCTTTTCAAGCATATTTTCACTTGTCGCTCCCAGACAATGAAAAAGGCTAATCCGAGTGAAGAGAGGACTCAAGTGATCCAGATGTGTGGGGGTCTTGGTATCCAGATGAGAGGGAAAAGCTCCTTTCCGGCCATGATTCTTCCCGACTCAGTTCGCGGATGGCAGTCGACCTGGTTTTACTGTAAAGACCAGTCGACGCCAGGGCAGTCGACTGGCCTCCCTCCCTTTACCATGGACCGAGTGAGGAAACCATCCCCTTTGAAGGTGCTCCCGGAGGAGAAAGCGCAGGTGAGGGTGCTGGTCGAGCGAGTGGTCTAGCTTATCTGTGACGGGGTCACCGGTATGGATCTCTTGGAGGTCTTCCTTCAGCGGCGCATCTAGCCTCTCCAAACCCGAGACCATCTGATGTGGATGTATTCGGGTCTTGAAGACTCCACTCGGATTCACCCGGAGGAGGTCGATGATGACACACTGGAGAAGTGGCTGTCGGGCATTACCGGAAACAAGGATAACCCTAGGGGAGCCAGGAGAGTTCCCCCATTCGACCAGTCTCATGCACCAGAGAAGGTCTGATTCTGAGTTTTCGCTTGTAATCTGAATTCACTCGCGCAGCTGCCTATACCGCGTCGACTGACTTTATTCTCCCTGCTTCCTTTCAGGCCATTATTGAAATGTATTCAATGCCCAACGGAGAGAAAGAGCAAGCTCTGGAAGGCGAGGCAAGCGGCGGCGACAGTGGCGAGTGGACTTCCGATGGTGAAGGGGATGGAGGAAGCGACAACTCAAGCGATGGAGAAGAAGTCGAGTCACCCCCTTGCAGGGAGAGGCGATCCAAGCTTGACCAAGAACGACTGAGCGCCCGCGAAAAGGCAACTGCTTAGGCTGGTCAGTCTTTGAAGCGTCCTTGGATCTCTTCACCAACCCCGACTGAGAAGGTGCCAAAGAACCCCAAAGTTGCAGAGCCGAAGACTCGGAAGGCGTTGCCGAAGATTAAGATTGATATTCCCGTCGCTTCCGCATGAGTGTCTCTCTTTGTATTCACTCGATGCCCCGCGCTGTTTGTTTTTCTTGTTTTAACTGGATGAACTTTGGAACTGTCAGCGCTGCCACTTCCGGGACCTCAGCTTACAGGGACGATGATGAGGTGATGGAGGATGCAGTCACTTCTAATCTGGGTATGATTTCTGCCATACTGTCTTTGTTCGGTCGATTCAACTGCAATGTGCATCATTGGGTGATGTGATTTTGGCAATTGAACTTTGCACAGCTCCCAACATTATTGACCTCCCCGATGATGATGAAGAGCCCGAGAGGTCTTTGACGAGGAAGAATAGGCAAGATCCTGCAAGCGAGGCGCTACAGTCGATGCCGAGGGCGGAACCAGTCGTTCAGGACACTGGCGACGCCAATCAGGGTTCTGTTACCTTCGCCGTGCCACTGTCGAGTGCCTTGCCTTCTTCGTCGACTGCTCAGGCCCCTATCGACCCACCTTTAGTTTTTGCGACCCATCATGTCGCAGAAGACGAAGTGAATGCTGCCAAGGAAGCTATTCGCCAAGCGGGCGTCATGATGGAGAAGATGAAGATGGTGCGAGACGCCAGTCAGGCTGCCTACGATATGATATCTGAAGACTCTTTCCGAAAATCTTTGCGTTAGTACACCCACTGGGTGCGTTGATTGAACTTTGAATTAGTGGGGGCACGCTGAGTGCACCCACTGGGTGTAGTCCCTGAGACTACGGTGGACTGCGGGCAGTCGACTGTAGTCTTTGTATTTTGTCGAGTGTAAACTGAACTGATAGTTTGTCTCTTCCACTCGGTCAGGTCGAGTGGGGTCAGAACCGGTGGGGGCACGCCAAGTGCACCCACTGGGTGTAGTCCCCGAGACCGCGGTCGACTGCTGGCAGTAGACTGTGGTCTGAGTTCTTTTTTTTTTGCACTCGACTCCGGCGGGCCGGTCAAGTGGGATCAGAACCGGTGGGGGCACGCAAAGTGCACCCACTGGGTGTAGTCCCCGAGGCTATGGTGGACTGCGGGCAGTCGACCGTAGCCTTAGTACTTATTGACTTTGTTGTTTTTCGCTGTAAAAATAACTTCTCCCCTTTGATTTCAGAAATCTTGTGATCTTGGAGCTCGCTTTGCTGAGTTGGAGAAACAGCAGATCCAACTGAACCTTGACTTGGAGCTGGCCAAGACAGAGCTGTAAAGGGTCAAGGACGACGCCACTGGTAAAATAAATTTGTCGACTGGTCTGTCTTAGGCTTGAGTACCCTTCTGCTCTTTCTGAATCAGGCATCATTTCTTTGTAGAGAAAC
Source organism: Triticum urartu (assembly GCF_003073215.2). NCBI lineage: Eukaryota > Viridiplantae > Streptophyta > Magnoliopsida > Poales > Poaceae > Triticum > Triticum urartu. Next base: position 485,652,923 of record NC_053023.1, read on the forward strand.
TGAGAGAAGATCTGGCGAAGAAGGATCAGGATTTGGATGCTGCTCGAAAGGAGGCTGACGACAGAACCGCTCTGGCTGAACAGAAACTGGCTTCGGTCGGCCAGTTGGAAGAAGAGAATACCAGGCTAAAATCTGCTCTGAATGACGCCAACAAGGAGTGCTCGCGCTGGAAGAAGGAGAATCTCATCCTGGGCGAGAAGATGGAAAGCATTTCTCACAGGAGGGACGATCTGGAGAGCTATCTGAGGAGCCTTGCCAAGAAGTTGTTCATCAAGCTTGAAGGTGCACATTTTGTTCCGACTGATTTTTTTTATGTCGACTCGGTGTACGAAAATTGACTTATCCTTGGATCGTGAATGCAGAGTTTTGCCAAAACTTCGAGGAGGAGACTAGGCGGATTGAGCCAGGTTTGGACCCAATCAATTCTCCCATAAAAGATGAAACTGCCATGAATCTGCTCCGACTGGAATCCCGCATCGACGGTGTCGTGGACTACTTGGCTCAACTGAAGGTCGCCATGTCGCGGATCAACCCGGCACTTTGGCCAGAGACCATGCCCCAGAATGATCTCGAGTCCCTGATGACTCGACTTAATGAAATCCCCGATCGAGTGCAGGAGTGGAAGAAATCTTCTGCCCGGTGTGGAGCTGATGTGGCCCTGTCTCTGGTTCGCGTCCATTGCAAGGAGGTGCATCAAGATAAGCTAGCGGCAATCAAGGTCGCCAACACCCAGAAGCATGACTTCCGATCTTTTATGGAGACTTTCATTGCTGCAGCCACTCGGATCGCCGACGACGTCGACCTAGACGAGTTCGTCGAGCCTGCTAGTCCTCCTCCCGCGGAGTGAACAAACTTTTATGCCTCACCTTAAATTTGCCTCGGGATGCCGAGTGGTTTTTGTAACCGTTAAACTCTTTTGGGCTGAAAGCCCGAGCACTTCGATCTGTGGTCCGGAACCTTTAGGGTTTATCTGAACTTGGTTTATCGTTAAATATCTTCATGAATCCCCCGTTGAGTGGGAATCGTTCTCCATTCGAGACAACTTTTGTATTTGTGGCGTAGCTCCGAAGGAGAAGGTGGTAGTCGACCTGCATCTTGTTAGTGCATAGCGGAACGGAGCGCACATTGTATTAGTGGCGAAGCTCTCAAGGAAAAGGTGGCAGTCGACCTGCACCTCGTTACTGTAGAGCAGGATGGAGCGCACATTGTATTTGTGGCGAAGCTCTCACGGAGAAGGTGGCAGTCGACCTGCACCTCGTCGTCCTTGAGGATTCAGATGTGTTTCGTACTTAGGCGAGTACTGGACTGCAGCTAAGCCTCCAAGTGGGAGGCTGGCTCACCACTCGGTAGGATTTTCAGATGCTTAGGTGAGTACTGGACTGCAGCTAAGCCCCCGAGTGGGAGGATTGCTCTCCACTCGGTAGGATTTTTTCAAACTTAGGCGAGTGCCGGACTGCAGCTAAGTCTCCAAGTGAGAGAACTTAGGCGAGTACTGGACTGCAGCTAAGCCTCCGAGTGGGAGGATTGCTCTCCACTCGGTAGGATTTTTTCAAACTTAGGCGAGTGCCGGACTGCAGCTAAGTCTCCAAGTGAGAGAATCTTAGGCGAGTACTGGACTACAGCTAAGCCCCCGAGTGGGAGGATTGCTCTCCACTCGGTAGGATTTTTTCAAACTTAGGCGAGTGCCGGACTGTAGCTAAGTCTCCAAGCGAGAGAACTTAGGCGAGTACTGGACTGCAGCTAAGCCTCCGAGTGGGAGGGTTGCTCTCCACTTGGTAGGATTTTTTAAATACTTAGGCGAAACAGATTCGCAGCTAAGCCCCCGAGTGGGAGGCTGGCTCGCCACTCGGTAGGAAATTATTTTTACAAACTTAGGCGAAGAGGATTCGCAGCTAAGCCACCCACTGGGGGATTTCTCACGCAAACAAAAACAATAATAATCACTGGGAAAATTATAATGCTCTTGTCTTTGATAAATAAACTACAGGAGTTTTTTCTTATTACATATCATCCGAGTGAGAATTCAAGTATAAAAGGGGCGGAGGAGCTCCGCATTCCAGGCTCGCGGCTCATCAATCTGGCGATCGACATTGTAGAGGTGGTATGCTCCATTGTGGAGGACTCTGGTGACTATGAAGGGGCCTTCCCAAGTAGGAGCGAGTGTGTGTGGTTTCTGCTGATCCACTCCGAGGACTAAGTCTCCTTCTTGGAAGGCTCGACTCTTCACGTTTCTGGCATGGAATCGACGCAAGTCTTGCTGATAGATGGTCGACCGGATCATGGCCATTTCTCTTTTTTCTTCCAGGAGGTTGACTGCGTCCTGCCGGGCTTGTTCTGCTTCATCTTCAGAGTAGAGCTCGACTCGGGGAGCGTTGTAAGCAGGTCACTCGGCAAGACTGCCTCGGCTCCGTAGACCAGAAAGAATGGGGTTCTTTCGGTCGATCGGTTCGGGGTTGTCCTAAATCCCCAAAGGACTGATGGAACCTCGTCGACCCATGCACCTACTGTGTGCTTGAGATCGCGCATCAATCGGGGTTTCAGTCCTTTGAGAATTAGGCCGTTTGCCCTTTCTGCTTGCCCATTCGACTGGGGGTGAGCGACCGAAGCATAGTCGACCCGAGTGCCCTGAGAGGCGCAAAAGGCCCTGAATTTGTCGGAATTGAAGTTTGACCCATTGTCAGTGATGATGCTGTGCGGAACACCATATCTGAATATCAACTCTCTGATGAAACTGATAGCAGTGCAAGCATCAAGATTCTTGATAGGCTTGGCTTCAATCCATTTGGTGAACTTGTCGACTGCTACCAGTACATGAGTGAAGCCACTCCTGCCCGTTCTCAGTGGTCCAACCATGTCCAGCCCCCAAACAGCGAAGGGCCAGACGAGTGGAATGGTTTTCAGGGCTGACGCGGGCTTGTGCGACATATTGGAGTAATACTGACATCCTTCACATTTGTCGACTATCTCTTTTGCCATTTCATTGGCTCTTGGCCAGTAGAATCCCGCTTGGTATGCTTTAGCCACAATGGTCTGAGAGGACGCATGATGACCACAGGTCCCCGAGTGGATATCATCAAGGATCATCCGAACTTCTTCTGGTGTAATACACTTCTGGCTGACCCCAGTCGCGCTTTCTCTATATAACTGTCCCTTTATGACTGCAAAGGCCTTGGATCGACGGACGATCTGTCGAGCCTCTTCTTCATCCTCTGGGAGTTCTTTCCTTAGAATGTACGCAATGTACGGTACTGTCCAGACGGGAGTGATGACCAAGACTTCCATGATCAGGTCGACCACAGCTGGAATTTCAACTTCAGTCGGATCCGTGGCACTTTTTGGCTGCGGGGCCTCTTCAGTGAAGGGATCCTCCTGAACTGATGGTGTGTGGATGTGTTCCAAAAACACATTGCTGGGAATGGCTTCTCTTTTGGAACCTATTTTTGCCAGATCATCAGCTGCTTGATTTTTCAGTCGGGGTATGTGATGAAGCTCTAACCCCTCGAATTTCTTCTCCAGCTTTCTCACTGCATTGCAATAACCAGTCATGGCTGGACTTATGACGTCCCATTCCTTCATCACCTGATTAACCACCAAATCTGAGTCGCCATAGACCATGAGGCGATGGACGCCGAGTGAAATGGCCATGCGCAACCCATATAAAAGTGCTTCATATTCTGCCTCGTTATTGGAGGAATCAAAGTGGATTTGAAGAACATATCTGAGTTTATCTCCTCTAGGGGAGACCAACACCACTCCGGCACCAGAACCATTCAGCATCTTGGAGCCGTCGAAGAACATGGTCCAATGCTCTGAGTGAACCTGAGTCGGCAGTTGCTGTTCAATCCACTTGGCGACGAAATCTGTGATTGCCTGGGACTTGATAGCTTTTTTTGCCTCAAACTTGATATCTAGAGGAAGGAGTTCAATCGCCCATTTTGCCACTCGACCAGTTGCATCCCTGTTATGCAGGATCTCTGACAATGGAGCGTCGCTGACGACTGTAATGGAATGATCAGAGAAGTAGTGAGCAACTTTCTTTGTGGTCATATAAATCCCATATACAAGCTTCTGATAATGAGGATATCTTTGCTTCGATGGGGTCAAGACTTCAGAAATATAATATACTGGGCGCTGAACTTTGAAGGTTTTTCCTTCTTCTTCCCGCTCGACCGTAAGTACCGTACCGATGACTTGTCCTGTGGCTGCAATGTAAAGCAGCAAAGGCTCCTTGCTGATTGGGGCAGCAAGCACCGGCTGGGTGGAGAGCAGAGCTTTGGGCTCTGCAAACGCTGCATCAGCTTTAGGAGTCCACTCGAACTTGTCGGACTTCTTCATCAATCGGTAAAGAGGCAATGCCTTTTCACCGAGACGAGATATGAATCGACTTAGGGCGGCCAAGCAACCAGTAAGCTTCTGGACGTCGTGCACTCGCACAGGACTTCTCATTCGGAGTATGGTATCGACTTTTTCTGGATTGGCGTCGATTCCCCGTTCGGAAACGAGAAAACCGAGTAATTTTCCGCTAGGAACTCCGAATGTGCACTTTGATGGATTAAGCTTGATATCATACCTCCTGAGGTTGGCAAATGTTTCAGCAAGGTCAGTCAGCAGGTCGGAACCCTTCCATGACTTGACCACAATATCATCCATGTACGCCTCCATATTCCGACTGATTTGAGTGAGCAAACACTTCTGAATCATCCTCATGAATGTGGCTCCGGCATTCTTGAGGCCGAACGGCATGGTAACATAACAGAAGCACCCGAATGGAGTGATGAAGGTTGTTTTGATCTCGTCAGGTCCATACAGACGGATCTGATGGTACCTGGAATAGGCGTCTAAAAAAGACAGTCGCTCACATCCCGCAGTCGAGTCGACTATCTGATCGATGCGGGGGAGAGGAAAATGATCTTTCGGGCAGGCCCGATTGATATGTTTAAAGTCAATGCACATGCGAAGTGACTTGTGCTTCTTGGGGACCATAACAACGTTGGCGAGCCACTCGGAGTGGTAGATTTCTCGGATGAACTCCGCTGCTAAGAGCCGAGCCACCTCCTCGCCAATGGCCTTTCTCTTCTGGACGGCGGACCGTCGGAGATGTTCCTTGACAGGTTTTACTTTTGAGTCGACTCTTAGGAGGTGCTCATCCAGCTCCCCGGGAACACCCGGCATGTCAGAAGGCTTCCATGCGAAAATGTCCCAGTTCTCACGGAGGAACTGGATGAGCGCTTCTTCCTATTTGGAGTCGAGTGTTGTCGAGATATGAGTTGGAGCAGCGCTGGGGTCGGTCGGGTGGATGTGAGCTATCTTCGTGTCGCCAGTCGACTGAAAAGCTGATTCTATAGCGGGCTTCTTGGCTCGCAACAAATCACTCGGGTCTGCAGTCTTCTGGTATTCCCGTAACTCCACCACTGCCATCTGAGCATCGACGATCTTCGAACCTTTCTGAAAACATTCTTCCACTTTCTTCCGATTGCCCGTAATAGTGATCACACCTTTGGGGCCAGGCATCTTCAATTTGAGATACACATAACATGGTCGGGCCATGAAGCGTGCATAAGCCGGCCTGCCCAAAATAGCGTGGTAGGCACTCTGGAAGTCTACAACTTCAAATGTCAACTTTTCTTTGCGGTAATTCTTGGAATCACCGAAAACCACATCAAGAGCAATCTGGCCGAGTGATTCAGCCTTCTTCCCATGAATGACTCCATGGAAACTCATGTTGCTGGCACCGAGTCTGGACATCGGAATACCCATCCCTTTCAACGTCTTAGCATATAATATGTTCAAACCACTGCCACCATCCATCAGGACTTTGGTTAGTCGAGTGCCTTCAACAACTGGGTCGACCACCAAAGCTTGCCTCCCAGGGGTGGCGATGTGCGTTGGGTGATCGGACCGGTCGAATGTTATGGCAGTCTGAGACCACTTCAGATAACTGGGTGTCGCCAGAGCGACCATATTCACCTCTCGGTTGATAACTTTCAGTCGACTTTTGCTTTCAACATCAGCAAAAATCATCAGAGTGGAATTGACCTGAGGGTATCCGTCATCACTATCTTCCTTGTCCTCAACTTTGTCCGACTCCTTTTCCTTATCTTTGGGCTGCTTGCCCTGGAACTACTGGATCAGGACTCGACACTGTCGAGTGGTATGTTTCGGGTAAATGAAATTACCCTCTTCATCTTTCTTGGTGTGGACGAGACATGGCAAATCCAACACATCATTTCCGTCCTGGTCTTTAACTTTCTTGGGGTTCCAAGGTCCTTTAGGTTTCCCTTTAAACTTTCCTTGGGTTACAGCTAAGGCTTCCCTAGGAGCAGCCGGCTCGGCTTTCCGCTTCTGTTTCCGATTGGGATTTCCTCCGGTTTCTTGGGCGACTGATTTGAGCTTGCCACTCCTGAGTCGATCCTCATCTTCACCATTAGCATACTTGGTGGCAATCTCCATCATCCGGTCCAGAGACATATCTCTGGTCCGACCGAATTTCAGATTCAGTTCTCTGTACTTGACGCCTTCTTTGAAGGCACAGACTGCTTGGTGGTCAGGCACATTCTCTACCGTGTGGTGCAACGTGATCCATCTCTGGATGTAATCCCTCAAGGTTTCATTCGGCTTCTGCACGCAAGACCGCAGTTCCGTCAGCCCTGCCGACCGCTTGCATGTTCCTTCAAATGTGGTGACAAACACTCGGGCGAGATCTTCCCAAGTGTAAATGCTGCTGGGTGCTAACTGGTTCAGCCATGCTCTGGCCGAGCCCTCCAACATGAGAGGCAGGTGCTTCATGGCCACTTCATCATTGCCGCCGCCAATCTGGACGGCCACTCGGTAGTCTTCAAGCCAAGTATCGGGCTTGGACTCGCCAGTGAACTTGCTGACTCCAGTTGCCAACCTGAAGTTGGGAGGAATCACAGCGGCCCTGATGGCTCTACTAAAGCACTCTGGCCCCGAAACATGTGCTCTGCTGCTGGCAGGAGCATCTCTATCGTGACCTTCCCGATGAGCTCTGTTCCTGTCGACCAAACCTTTAACGAGAATGGATCTCGCATCAAAGCCTGGCTCCCTAGAGTCGACTAGAATCCTTCGCCCAACACTACGAGGGCACCTGTCATCCTATTGTCGAGGCGCATACGACTCGCTCCTCGGGGGAGGGGTGGGCACTCGACGTCGATCATCACGATCGAATCGGTGATCATATTGCTCACGGTTCCCATACTGATTACGCCGGTCCCCACGTCCCTCACGCCTCGGGGCGATCTTGGGCTATGAGCCGACTGGACTGTGTCTGCGACAACGGATCTGCTGTGATTCCTGTTCCGCGACTGAGAAACAGCGGAATTCTGGTCTCCTGCTACCCGAAGTAACGCTCTGATCTGCAGCAAGCCTCTGCCAGCCTCCGACTGGGAAGGCTGAATCGACTCTGCTATACGGGCTACAGCTGCTAAATTCTGAATCGGAGTTCGATATACCTGCGGGGGCGGGAAGAGCTAACGTCGACTGGATTCGGGAACCCGTTGTCGCGCACGCTCGTCGAGTGATCGCTGGAGGTTCTCCAGTCGAGTGCGCTCGGCCAAGTTTGCCAGACGCGCGTCCTCCAAGGCACGACCCTCGAGGGTTTCTCCTACGATAGGAGTGTGTAGTGCATCCATGTTCCGGCGGCGAAGTTCTTCTCTCTGCAGCGACGTGAGAGGCTCGTGAAGATATTCCTCATGGGGACGCGACGGGTCGCCTCCACCTGCGCCTCGTCGATGCGGGGAAAACCAGGAGGACTGGGCGGTCCATCGACCATCAGAACCTCCACCGCCGGATCGCTGCTGTCGCACTCGGATGCGGTCTCTGCGGAGCCAGTCGACAGGTCAAACAGGCCGTAGAGGGATTCGTCGGGCTCGATCGCCGCGACTTGAGGGGTGGCCGACTGGCGTGCCACCGCGTGTCTCACCCACCGCTGAAGTCTCGACCGACCGGAGCGCTTGCGCCGGCGGGAAACAGGGAGGGAGGACAACACAGGAGCCGACCGGTAGGGGGTCGATGGTTGCCGCAGGAGAACGCCGCGGACGCATGCGCTAAAGTGCGTTGCCCCGCGGACAGGGAGTGCGTCCACGTCGAGCGGAGCCTCCTGAAGCCAAGCGGAGTCGTCGGCGATGAATGTGAGCACGCCGAGACGGATCTCGCGGCCCTCCACCAAAACTCCGCCGAAAACCATGATGATTCGGGTCGGAAAAGATCGCAACTCCTCCAACAAAACGCTAAAACACCTCCCCCACGGTGGGCGCCAACTGTCGTGGTTCTAAGTCTGACAGTAGTGTAGGGGGGTAAGTATGGAGAGGCAAGATCTTAGCTATGGAGAAGTTGTAAGCACGCAAGGTTTACGAGTTCAGGCCCTTCTCGGAGGAAGTAATAGCCCTACGTCTCAGAGCCCGGAGGCGGTCGACTGGATTATGCGTGTATGAATTACAGGGGTGCGAACCCTTGTCTCGGAGGAGGGGGGTGGCTTATAAAGAGTGCGCCAGGACCCCAGCCAGCCCACGTTACAAAGGGTTCAATGTACATTAAGGCAGGGCGTTACTGGTAACGCTAGTAATAAAGTGCCATGATGACCATAAAAGCTACTTAATAACCGACCGTTAGCATGCGGAGTGCCTTTAGGTCTCCTGACTGTCGAGTGGCTTGGTCTTGGTCGAGTATCTTCGAGTCTGTCGAGTGGAACACCTCCAAGTCGATTGAAAGATGATTTCTTCCGGGGATGTCCTTGGGTAGGTCAGTTTGGACAGGTCCATGCCCCTACCCTAGGTACATAGCTTCATCAGCGGTAACATAGCCAAACAACGGTTTGCTAGGACAAGGTGGGTTAGAGGTTTGACATGGCAATATGGGAGGCAATGATAAAGCATGTGGTAGGTATCGCAGCATAGCAATAGAGCGAGCAACTAGCAAGCAAAGATAGAAGTGATTTCGAGGGTATGGTCATCTTGCCTGCAAAGTTCTCCGAGTTGACGTAAGCTTGATCCTCGTAAGCGTACTCAACGGGTTCCTCAATCACGCAATCGTCTCCCGACTCTACCCAAAGCAAGAACACAAGCAAAGGAAACAACGATCAACCACGGTGCAATGCGCAAGCAACATGATGCAAGACATGACATGATATGCGGGATGTGATATGCAATGCATATGCGAGCTCTGGAAGGAAAAGATTGAACCAGGCCTCAACTTGGCAAACCAAGAGTGCCGCTGGAAAGACGAGATGATTCCAGTTGAAATCGATATAAAGATCGCCGGAATCGGGGACATGGTTTGCAAATGGAAAGCAAAACAATAATGGCACAATTCTGCGATTAATAGCACGATGCCATCTAGAATGCAACAAGAAACTAAGCTACTGCACCCCAACATAGCAACAATGCACATGGCAGTGATCTACTCAAGATGCTTGACAAAAGATGAACACTGAGCTACGGCTAAATCACACAAGAGCAGGTTCAAAAAAGCATGGAAAAAGTGCAAAAGATATCAGCTTCACAGACTTAGTGAAAATACTAACATGTAAAATACTAACATGTCAGGATTTAGCATCAGGAAGCAATGTTTAGAGCAAGATAACAACATGCTACAGGATCAGAACATAGCAATACAAAGCATGGCATGAATATACTAAAATCATATAATAAAAGTCCCTTACTGACCATAAGCTAAAAAGGAACAGACGATATAATGGCACCAATGTAAACATAGTAAGAATCGTTAACAGACTCAGACTTAGCAGAAAACTGGACATGGCATAAACAGAAATACGAAGGCCTCTTTGCGAGCTCGATTCACTCACCACAAGGCATTGCATGATAAAATAAGCATACTACCAGAAAGAAGACATGATCAAGAAGCTAACCATGGCAAGAACAATCTCATAGCATGCATGGATCAACTACAACAACCTTGGCAAAATTGATTAACATGTAAACAATCTGCCAGGAACATTTTATAGCAAAAGTAGAGCAAGATTGAGTAATGCTAGGGTACTCCATAAATGCAAACAAGGACAAGGATGGATAGAGCATAACCATATGTCAAAATCATCCTTACTGAACATACTCAAAAGAAGCATGGATCACTCTGTAGCAACATGAATGCATGGCATTAAAATAATAGCAGGGAAATGATAGTGAAATTCCAAGTCCCTGAAATCAGCAATATCATGAGAGCCACTTTGCATGCTTGTGCTAGTCACCACATTGATCACAAAAATACATGGCATACACCCCTGTAAAGATGGCATGGCATAGCCGAAAACACATGCAGAGCTCATGCTCATATGCAGCACACAATAATCATGGCAAAAATGACAAATGCTCAAGATCTGCTACGTAACAGGAACTAACATTTTATAGCACTCTTGCTTCAACAATTTGAGCTTCAAGATGGTCTCAAACAAGCATGGTGCAATGGAATAAAATGATGAGCACAACCTGATGAACGATTCAATATATATGGCACGCACAAAACGGAGCTACAGATGCGGAGTTATGATGCAATGAACATGGCTAGAAAATATAGCAGAAAAGGACTTAGGCAAAATTCAACCTCTAGATCTAGGGTTGACTTTTGCACGTGAACCGAGGTGGCACTGGAACTTCGCCGGATCTTCGCCGGGGAGCTTGACAGAGTGGAGGGAGAGGCCGGAGTGGAGGGAGATGGCCTGAGAGGGCGGATTCCGGCGAGGGCGGTGGCCGGATCCGGCGCGGGCTCGGGTCGCGGAGGTCGGCACCGGCGGAGGAGGAAGGCCGCGGCGGTGCAGATCTCGGGCGGCGGGCGAGAGGCGGCGGCCGGCGAAGCAGGGGCGGCGGTGGAGGAGGCGCGGGGCAGCGTGGAGGAGCGGGCGGCGGCGGCAGGCTTGCGCGGGCGGCGCGGACGAGCGGGCCCGCGGGGGCCGGACCTGGGCTCGCGGGCCGGAAACGGTGGGTGGCGGCGCTCTACCACGTGGCGCCCTCTGGTTCGCCGGGCGGCGGCGGGCGGACGTGTCCGGCGCGGTCCGGACGCGTCCGGCGGCGAGGTGGGAGGTTTGCTAGGGTTTCGTCCGAAAATTTCAGAGGGGTGCACATATATATAGGTAGTGGGAGCTAGGAAAGTCCAAATGAGGTGCGGTTTTCGGCCACGCGATCGTGATCGAACGGACGATATGATGGATGGGGTTTGGATGGATTTTGGGCCACTTTGGAGGGGTGTTGGGCTGCAACACACACGAGGCCTTTACGGTTCCTCGGTTAACCGTTGGAGTATCAAACGGACTCCAAATGGCACGAAACTTGACAGGCGGTCTACCGGTGGTGTACCAAGGCCGCTTGGAAAATCTCGGTCCATTTTGAGAAAGTTTAACACCCGCACACGAAAAGAGGCAAAAGGGGGCGCCGAAGGACATAGGAGTGCCGAATCGCAAAACGGACAACGGGGAAAATGCTCGGATGCATGAGACGAACACGTATGCAAATGAGATGCACATGATGACATGATATACAATGCATGACATCGAAAAATGCAAAACAAAGACAAAAACCCAACCACGAATCTCATAACTTATAGCCGAAAATGGCAAGAATTGGAATACAAATATGGTAAGTTACATCCGGGGTGTTACAGACACGGAGTGCCGATGCAATGCAAATTATGCGATGATGAAATGCAACAAACAAATAAAACACGCACGATGAAAACTCGAAATGCATGGAAGGCATCTGGAACGCCGGTCTTGGGGCGTCACAACTCTCCTCCACTTACAAGAGATCTCGACCCGAGATCTAAGGATGGCACAGGGGAGAAACGGAAGAGGAAGAGGTAAGACAAAGTTGCTTCTCTGACAAATGAGTGAAACCAATGAACCTTGAGAGGTTGAAAACTTGAAAGAAGAACACAACAGAGTTGAACATAATTGGGAGCACTCTGGTAGAAAAGAGAAACAAGGAACACCATGTCAACCTTGGAGGTTGCAAAGCTATAAATGACGAGCACAATTGACAAGAAGGAATTGAAACCACTCTGGTTGAAATGAGATAAACAAGGAACAAGGAAGAACAAATTCGAACAACACTCTGGTAGAAAGGAGATGCAAGACTTGATAATATGAAAAGAACATGATCTTGACAAAACAAGAAGATGGGTCGAAGAGAACAACATCACAATGCCTCCGGAACGAACGAAGAATAGAATGAAAAGAACGGAGATGAGAGAACCAACATCTCTCACAACTGAACTTGAGAGAGCACTCTTATGAAGGGTTGAACAGAGTTGTTGGATAATCAACAACGAAAGGGATAAACTTGTTGTTGGCTTATGGAAAACATCTCAAAATTATGAGGTGACCACCGACCACGAACAAAACAATGATAGATTGAGATCAACTAAGAGATGAAACTTCTTTCCTTGAGAGGATAGGAGAAAAACTTGGATCACTGATAAGCACCACAAATAGCAAAATTCCCAATGGAAGGCTATATGTGAAATATAACCCAATATAACTCCAACAAAAGATTGATTGGTTGAAAAGATCTCTTGAATGAAGATAAAATGATGGATTTAAATATGTCACTCTTGAAAACTTGTGAATCATGAAACACGAAGGGAAATCATCAAGAATAGCATAACACCACCTCAAAAGATAATGTAGGAAGAATTGCACTTCGGATGCAAGATGAAGAATGCTTGAACTCCTCAAAACAAAAGATGTGTTGAGCACCATGTTTAGTTTTGAGTATAGCTTGGCGGATCATAACTTCGAGAGAAATCTTGAAGAACAATTGAAGAATGAAAGGAATCCTTGACGAACCACCATGTTGAGCCTCCATGAAGAACTCCGGTAATAAAAGGATGATAGAAAGAAATAGGAGTTGAAAACAAAAGGTGAAGCCTTGCACTGATTTAGATGGATCTTCATGATGATATAATTGAGAGCTTGAGACTCTCGAAAGAAAAGGATGAGACACTTAATACAGGAATTTTGACGAGCCTCCGGGATAAGGAATTAAATCACCTCGATGATAAGAATTATGCCATGCTTACTATTCATCAACTCAAATTGATAACAAGCAACAGAATTGGCATGCCACTTATTCTTCTTGAAGGGTTAAGGATAGATATAACACAATCTTGAGAAGGTCTTGATGGAACCACCAGTGGGATTTGGAAACAATGAATGAATTGATATGATAACGAAGGAAGAGAAATCTTGAACGGACCACCGTAATAATTTAAAATGAACATAGCAAAGGTACAATTCACCGGGAAGAATTAGAAAACGAATAAAGATACTTGACGGAATTTAGATATATGAGAACGAAGAGATCATGAGCTGACTAGAGAATACTTGAACGATGCACCAGAACAATTGGGGAATGAGAGCTCAACGTTGAGAACGAATAAATCCTAAATGATGGCCTTCGTAGGAATAAAATGGAAAGAACTCATGAAATGCTTCAGATGGGTATTGTAACACCCCGGATGTAACTTTCCATATTTGTGACTCCGACTCTTGCCATTTTCGGCTACGTGATATGAGATTTCCTTCATGGTTGGGGTTTTGTCTCCCGTTTTGTATTTTGTTCATGTCATGCATTTCATATCATGTCATCATTTGCCTCGCATTTGCATACGTGTTCGTCTCATGCATCCGAGCATTTCCCCCGTTGTCCATTTCGCAATCCGACACTCCCAGACGCACCTGGCGCACCACTCTTGTCTTGTTTCGTAAGAGGGAGAAAAACGTTCTCGGAATGGGCCGAGATTAGCCAAGTGGCCTTGGTACACCACCGGTAGACCGCGTGTCAAATTTCGTTCCATTTGGAGGTCGTTTGATGCCCCAATGGTTAACCGGGTAACCGCAAAAGGCTCTTTGGTGTTGCAGCCCAACACCCCTCCAAAACAGCCAATAAACCATCTAAACCACCTCCATGTTCTATGTCGTGGGATCACAATTGTGTGGGCAAAACCGCACCTCATTTGGACTCTCCTAGCTCCCTCTACCTATATAAACACCCCCTCCATTTTTCGCGGATCAAACCCTAGATTCCCCCCCATCCCGAGCCACACATGTCCGCCGCCGCCGGACGCGTCCGCGTCGACGGTCAAGCTAACCGGAGGCCGCCACCTGTCCCCCACCGGCCTCTCTCTCCTCCTCTCTGTGCCAGGCCCGCCAGGCCCGAATTGGGCCCGCGGGGCCCATCCCGCCGCCGCCTCCCGCGCAGGCCCGAGGCCGCCCGCCGCAGCCCGTGCGTGCCGCCGACCGCGCCCGCTCACCGGAGCTTCACCGGAGCCTCGTCGCTCTTCGCCGTCTCGCCTCCTGCCGGCGAGCTCGGCCACTGGAGCACCCGCGCCCTCCCGTCGCCCACGTGCCCGTTGCCTCCTCCGTCGCCCTCCGACAGGGCCGCCGTGATTACCCACAAGTATAGGGGATTACAACAGTTTTCGAGGGTAGAGTATTCAACCCAAATTTATTGATTCGACACAAGGGGAGCCAAAGAATATTATCAAGTATTAGCAGCTGAGCTGTCAATTCAACCACACCTTTAAACATAATATCTGCAGCAAAGTGTTTAGTAGCAAAGTAATATGATAGTAGTGGTAGTGGTAGCAAAAGGTAACGGTAGCAAAAGTAATGTTTTTGGTATTTTGTAGTGATGATAACAATAGCAACGGAAAAGTAAATAAGCGAAGAACAATATATGGAAAGCTTGTAGGCAATGGATCAGTGATGGAGAATTATGTCGGATGCGGTTCATCATGTAACAATCATAACATAGGTGACACAGAACTAGCTCCAGTTCATCAATGTAATGTAGGTATGTATTCCGAATATAGTCATACGTGCTTATGGAAAAGAACTTGCATGACATCTTTTGTCCTACCCTCCCGTGGCAGCAGGGTCCTAACGGAAACTAAGGGATATTAAGGCCTCCTTTTAATAGAGTACCGGAACAAAGCATTAGCACATAGTGAATACATGAACTCCTCAAACTATGGTCATCACCGGTAAGTATCCCGATTATTGTCACTTCGGGGTTAACGGATCATAACACATAATAGGTGACTATAGACTTGCAAGATAGGATCAAGAACTCTCATATATTGATGAAAACATAATAGGTCCAGATCTGAAATCATGGCACTCGGGCCCTAGTGACAAGCATTAAGCATAGCAAAGTCATAGCAACATCAATCTCAGAACATAGTGGATACTAGGGATCAAACCCTAACAAAACTAACTCGATTACATGATAAATCTCATCCAACCCATCACCGTCCAATAGGCCTACGATGGAATTACTCACGCACGGCGGTGAGCATCATGAAATTGGTGATGGAGGATGGTTGATGATGACGATGGCGACTGATTCCCCTCTTCGGAGCCCCGAACGGACTCCAGATCAGCCCTCCCGAGAGGTTTTAGGGCTTGGCGGCGGCTCCGTATCACAAAACGCGATGAATCCTTCTCTCTGATTTTTTTCTCCCGGAAACCAAATATATAGAGTTGGAGTTGAGGTCGGAGGAGCTCCAGGGGGCCCACGAGGTAGGGGGTGCGCCCTAGGGGGGCAGGCGCGCCCCCACCCTCGTGGACAGGTGGTGGGCCCCCTGGTCTTCATCTTTTGCAAGGATTTTTTATTATTTCCGAAAAGTTGTTCCGTGAAGTTTCAGGTCATTCCGAGAACTTTTGTTTCTGCACATAAATAACACCATGGCAATTCTGCTGAAAACAGCGTCAGTCCGGGTTAGTTCCATTCAAATCATGCAAGTTAGAGTCCAAAACAAGGACAAAAGTGTTTGGAAAAGTAGATACGACGGAGACGTATCAACTCCCCCAAGCTTAAACCTTTGCTTGTCCTCAAGCAATTCAGTTGATAAACTGAAAGTGATAAAGAAAAACTTTTACAAACTCTGTTTGCTCTTGTTGTTGTAAATATGTAAAGCCAGCATTCAAGTTTTCAGCAAAGATTATGACTAACCACATTCACAATAACGCTTAGGTCTCAAGTTTACTCATATCAATGGCATAATCAACTAGTGAGCAATAATAATAAATCTTGGATGACAATACTTTCTCAAAACAATCATAATATGATATAACAAAATGGTATCTCGCTAGCCCTTTCTGAGACCGAAAAACATAAATGCGGAGCACCTTTAAAGATCAAGGACTGACTAGACATTGTAATTCACGGTAAAAGAGATCTAGTCAAGTCATACTCAATGTAAACTAACAGTAATGAATGCAAATGACAGCGGTGCTCTCCAACTAGTTCTTTTTAATAAGAGGATGATGACTCAACATAAAAGTAAATAGGTAGGCCCTTCGCAGAGGGAAGCAGGGATTTGTAGAGGTGCCAGAGCTCGGTTTTGAAATAGAGGTGAATAATATTTTGAGCCATATACTTTCATTGTCAACATAACAACCAAGAGATGGCAATATCTTCCATGCTACACACATTATAGGCGGTTCCCAAACAGAATGGTAAAGTTTATACTCCCCCTCCACCAACAAGCATCAATCCATGGCTTGCTCGAAACAACGAGTGCCTCCAACTAACAAGAGTCACAGGGGGAGTTTTGTTTGCAATTATTTTGATTTGATTTGCATAAAGCATGGGACTGGGCATCCCGGTGACCAGCCACTTTCTCGTGAGTGAGGAGCAGAGTCCACTCCTCTTGAGAATAACCCGCCTAACATGGAAGATACGGACATCCCTAGTTGATACATGAGCTATTTGAGCATACAAAACAAGATATTTATTTGAAGGTTTAGAGTTTGGCACATACAAATTTACTTGGAACGGCAGGTAGATACCGTATATAGGTAGGTATGGTGGACTCATATGGAATAACTTTGGGGTTTATGGAGTGGATGCACAAGCAGTATTCCCGCTTAGTACAAGTGAAGGCTAGCAAAAGACTGGGAAGCGACCAGCTAGAGAGCGACAACAGTCATGAACGTGCATTAAAATTAATCAACACCGAATGCAAGCATGAGTAGGATATAATCCACCATGAACATAAATATCGTGAAGGCTATGTTGATTTTGTTTCAACTACATGCGTGAACATGCGCCAAGTCAAGTCACTTAAATCATTTAGAGGAGGATACCACCCTATCATACCACATCACAACCATTTTAATAGCATGTTGGCACGCAATGTAAACCATTATAAGCTCCTAGCTAATCAAGCATGGCACAAGAAACTATGATCTCTAGTTGTCATTGTAAACATGTTTATTCATAATAGGCTGAATCAGGAACGATGAACTAATCATATTTACAAAAAGAAGAGAGGTCGAGTTCATACCAGCTTTTCTCATCTCAGTCAGTCCATCATACATCATCATAATTGCCTTTCACTTGCATGACCGAATGATGTGGATAATAATAAGAGTGCACGTGCATTGGACTAAGATGGAATGTGCAAGCATTCAATAAACAGGGGAAGACAAGGAAATATGGGCTCTTTTGTCAGATCAACAATAATGCATATAAGAGCCACTTCAAGAATTCAATCATAGTCTTCTCCTATCGAATCCCAAAGAAAAGAAAAGAAATAAAACTATTTACACGGGAAATCTCCCAACAAGCAAAAGAAGAACATGAAATCTTTTTGGGTTTTCTTTTTAATTACTACTACAAGCATGGAAAGTAAACTAATTAAAAGCTACAACTAATCTTTTTGGTTTTTCTTAAGGTTTATTAAACACACAAGAAGAAAGCATAAAAAGGAAATAAACTAGCATGGATGATACAATGAAAAAGTATGAGCACCAACATCTAGCAATGAGTGTGTGAACATAAATGTAATGTCGCCGGGAAATACGTACTCCCCCAAGCTTAGGCTTTTGGCCTAAGTTGGTCTATGGCCACGGCTGGCCTGGCGGATATCCATAGTAATAGTTGGGGTCATACTACGATGAAGAAGACTCTGATTGCCACTGGTTGGCAATCATCTCTGGATCCCACTGGTAATTAGACTGTCGTGGAGGATCAACTTGTGGTTCCGGCTCTGGCTCTATGGCCGATGTAGGGTTCCGATAGGCGTGAATAGCCTTTAATGGAACAAGGTACTGGCCTGCAGATAAATCAAACAAGGAAGGAGCAGGCAGGGTAATAGTCTCCGGATGATGTTTATCAAAGAACAATTTGTATTTAAGCTCTCCTTCACTATTCTTAACAATAAAATCATGTGCCACCATACTCTTATAATCTAAATAAACACGAGGCAGCAATTTTTCTTCCTTCTCATAATGTCTAATAGGTATGTTAAAATGTGCAGCTAGGCATGAAGCATAGATGCCTCCGAAGATGGGGCCCTTTGTACGGTTCAGACTTAACCGTTTAGCAATAATACCGCCCATACTAACAGAGTTATCACTGAATAAACCGTAGAACAAAATAATAATATCAGGAACACTAAGGTTTCCACAGTTTCCGCGACCAATTAAGCAACGACTAGAAAATATTGCAAAGTAGCATAAAACAGGAAAATGTATGCTAGTGATTTGTGCATCGGAAACCTTCCTCGTTTCCCCTATAGTGATGGTATCAATAAAGCCATCCACATCGCTGCGATGTGGTTCCTCTGTCGTGCCCTCGAAAGGGACTAAACAAACCCGACAAAAATCATAAAGTGACATCTCCTTATGCTCATCATATAAATAAAACTCCACCGTAGGTGGTGAGCTCCTAGAATGGAAATGAAAGTTTTGCACAAAGATATTTGTGAGTAAGAGATACTGATCGAGTTGGTCATGGAGGAAAGCGGTGAGGCTTGCATTATCAGCCAATTCATAAAAATCTTCATAAATCCCGGCTGCTCTCAAGAAATCATCGGAAGGCCATTCACACGACCGAACCTCCGTGGTGCGAGGCAGATTATATTTGGGCTTATGTGCCTTTTCCTTTAAGCTTCGGCTCGATGAGCCCCTCAAAAGTCTCTTCATTATTTTCTAAAAAATTCTGAAATTTTTAGTAACTTCAAATAAAAGTAAACCAAACTCAATAATATTGATAGCAACTACTCCTACAAGTGCCTAGAGCCTATATCATGCATCAAAACTACTTTTGACCATATACATTTGACATGCAAGCTCAAGAACAGGGTCACCTAAGCAGCACAAATTTGCAATGAATAAAGCACTAGAACAAAAACTAATTGGACCATTGGAGGAGTCATATACCAAGGAACAATCTCCCCAAGCAGTTTTGTGAGAGGTGCTTTGAGCAAGGAGATCGAAAATGGCAGCAAAATGAGCTTAGACTCGGGTTTGAGCTGGATATTCGTGTTTGAGGGAGAAGGAGTGTGTGGGTGAAAGGATAAGTGAAGGAGGGCCACCATGGGCCCACGAGGCAGGGGCATGCCCAGGGGGGTAGGGCACACCCCTGACCCTCGTGGCCAGGTGCCGGCTCCTCCTGCTGTGTTCTCAGTGCCAAATATTCTCAAATATTCCAGAAAAATCATATTTAAATTTCAGGGCATTTGGAGAACTTTTATTTTCGGAGTATTTTTATATTGCACGGATAATCAGATAACAGACAGAAAAATACTTATTTTTATTTTATTTATTATAAATAACAGAAAGTAAAAGGAGGGTACAGAAGGTTGTGCCTTCTAGTTTCATCCATCTCATGATCATCAAAAGGAATCCACTAACAAGGTTGATCAAGTCTTGTTAACGAACTCATTCCGAATAACACTATGTTACCTCAACGGGGATATGCACATCCCCAATAATAAGAATATCATATTTCTTCTTGACAGTAGGAAGAGGAAATTCAAAACCTCCAAATATAATAGATGGAATTTTTCCAATAGAATTGATACTATGAACTTGAGGTTGTTTCCTCGGAAAGTGTACCATATGCTCATTACCATTAACATGAAAAGTGACATTGCCTTTAGTGCAATCAATAACAGCCCCTGCAGTATTCAAAAAGGGTCTTCCAAGAATAATAGACATACTATCATCCTCGGGAATATCAAGAATAACAAAGTCCGTTAAAATAGTAACGTTTGCAACTACAACAGGCACATCCTCACAAATACCGACAGGTATAGCAGTTGATTTATCAGCCATTTGCAAAGATATTTTAGTAGGTTTCAACTTATTCAAATCAAGTCTATGATAT
The DNA here is from genome assembly GCF_003073215.2 of Triticum urartu. Lineage (NCBI taxonomy): Eukaryota > Viridiplantae > Streptophyta > Magnoliopsida > Poales > Poaceae > Triticum > Triticum urartu. The sequence goes on from NC_053023.1 coordinate 485,673,067, forward strand.
AAAGAGAGAGGCATAACACTAACACCGGCTCCAAGATCACATAAAGCAGTTTTAACATAGTTTCTTTTAATGGGTACTCCTAGATCTCCAAGTTTCTTTGGTATTCCACCCTTAAAAGTATAATTAGCAAGCATGGTGGAAATTTTAGCTTCTGGTATCTTTCTTTTATTAGTAACAATTTCTTTCATGTACTTAGCATAAGGATTCATTTTGAGCATATCAGTTAATCGCATACGCAAAAAGATAGGTCTAATCATTTCAGCAAAGCGCTCAAAATCCTCATCATCCTTTTTCTTGGATGGTTTGGGAGGAAAAGGCATGGGTTTCTGAACCCATGGTTCTCTTTATTTACCATGTTTCCTAGCAACAAAGTCTTTCTTATCATAACGTTGATTCTTTGATTGTGGGTTACCAAGATCAACAGCAGGTTCAATTTCTATATCATTATCATTACTAGGTTGAGCATCATCATGAACATTATCATTAACATTATTACTAGTTTCAGGTTCATTACCAGATTGTGTTTCAGCATCAGAAATAGAAATATCATTTGGATTCTTAGGTGTTTCAGTAATAGGTTCACTAGAAGCATGCAAAGTCCTATCATTTTTCTTTTTCTTCCTTTTAGAAGGACTAGGTGCATCTATATTATTTCTCTGAGCATCTTGCTCAATTCTCTTAGGGCGGCCTTCAGGATACAAAGGTTCCTAAGTCATTCTACCAGTTCTAGTAGCCACTCTAACAGCATAATCATTATTCTTACTATTCAATTCATTGAGCAAATCATTTTGAGCTTTAAGTACTTGTTCTACTTGAGTGGTAACTGTTGGTGTCAAAACCGGTGGATCTCGGGTAGGGGGTCCTGAACTGTGCATCTAAGGCGGATGGTAACAGGAGGCAGGGGACACGATGTTTTACCCAGGTTCGGGCCCTCTTGATGGAGGTAAAACCCTACGTCCTGCTTGATTATTCTTGATAATATGAGTAGTACAAGATTTGATCTACCACGAGATCGGAGAGGCTAAACCCTAGAAGCTAGCCTATGGTATGATTGTATGTTGTCCTACGGACTAAAACCCTCCAGTTTATATAGACACCGGAGGTAGGGTTACACAAGGTCGGTTACAAAGGAGGAGATATACATATCCGTATTGCCTAGCTTGCCTTCCACACCAAGGAGAGTCCCATCTGGACACAAGACGAAGTCTTCAATCTCGTATCTTCATAGTCCAACAGTCCGGCCAAAGGATATAGTCCGGCTGTCCGGAGACCCCCTAATCCAGGACTCCCTCAGTAGCCCCTGAACCAGGCTTCAATGACGATGAGTCCGACGTGCAGTGTTGTCTTCAGCATTGCAAGGCGGGTTCCTCCTCTGAATACACCACAGAAGAGTTTGAATACAAGGATAGTGTCCGACCCTACAAAATAAGTTCCACATACCACCGTAGAGAGAATAATATTCCCACAAATCTAATATGCTGACACGTTTTAGCAGCATGACATCAGGCCATGGCCCAGTAATTATTCGAACCATTTTTCTTAAACCAGCCCCGCACATAACGCGAGGCGGTTTCTTGACACGTCTTGTCAAAGCAGAGATTGTGTTCCCCTTATTATGGGATTCTCATCAATACGGGCGTGGGTAACCCAACCGCGCCACCAATTACGGCGCTTGGGGGATAAGCGAGTTTTACCAAGCTAGTGGGGGGCGCATAGTTTCGTCCGCCCTTATAAAGGGATAAGGTCTCACCTTTTCCTACCCACGCCTTCTTCCTCCTTGCTCATCCATTCTCGCACACTCGAGCTCCAACGCCCAAGTCCACATCCTTCTCCTCAACTCTCTCCGAACATGTCCGGAGCGGGAGGCAAGTGGATGGCCTCCTCCGTCACGGAGGGACACATCAAAAAGCTACGTGGAGCCAGATACTTGGCCGCGGATATCGTGCACCGGCTGCCAGCCGCGGGGCAGGTCGTCCCTACCCCGGAACCTCACGAAAGGGTGGTTTTCCTCCTCCACTTTGTCCGTGGACTAGGGTTTCCCCTCCATCCATTCGTCCGCGGCCTCATGTTCTATTATGGGTTGGACTTTCATGATCCGGCCCCGAATTTCATCCTCAACATTTCGGCGTTCATCATCGTGTGCGAGGCTTTCCTCCGCATCCGGCCCCACTTAGGCCTGTGGCTGAAGACCTTCAATATCAAGCCGAAGGTGGTTGGCGGCCAACAAGCGGAATGCGGCGGAGCCATGGTGGGAAAAATGCCCAACATTATATGGCTCGAGGGCTCTTTCGTGGAGACCATAAAGGGGTGGCAATCGGGGTGGTTCTACATCACCGAGCCACGCGACACCAACTGGGTGGCGGCCCCCGAGTTTCGATCCGGAATCCCCACGCGGCTCACTTCCTGGAAGGAGAAGGGCCTATCCTGGGGTTCATCGATGGAGCTGGACGAACTCCAGAAGTGTATCCGAAACATGACAAGCAAGAAACTTAAGCTTGTCAACATAGTACAGGTCATGCTCTTCCGCCGGATCCTCCCGTGTCAACAACGGGATTTCAACTTATGGGAGTTCAACCCGGCCCAGCACCAGACTCTAAGCGAGCTCTTCGACACGACGCATAAAGACGTCTGGAGGGTGCTGTTCAAGGGCGCCGAGGTCCCTCCTTCTCTTACCGAGGACCGTGGGCTAAGCGCGAAGCGTTCTGCGAATCCGGTAAGTTCTGTACATCTGGTAGGGTGTTTATTTCCCATAGCTTAACCATGTGCGGGGTCTGAGCTCCCATGCCTTTGATAGGACTGGGTGGAGACATCGGAGCAAATTAACTGTCAGGCCCCTCTGCCCGAAGACCCCGCAGACGCTCTCCTGATGGAGATGCGGACTCCGGCTCCCTATGAGGTGCCGGAGAAGACCAAGAAGAAGGCCAAGGGAACCCGAAAGAGTTCCCGGCGCCAGGTGGTATCGGACTCATCGTCTGATACCTCCGAGGCACACTCCTCCTGTGAAAACGAGGAGAAGGAAGATGAAGATTCTCCTCCTCCAGCCGGGGGAGACAAGAAAAGGAAGGTCGCCCCAACCGGGGAGGCCGAAGGGTCCAAGAAGGGAAGGACTCTCCTTCCGGACCGCTCCACCACCGCCGCCGACGGCGAAGACGAGTGGCTGCTCAGGGCCAAGCCCCCTAGCGAAGTTGTAAGTATTCGGATACCAGAGTAACTCATAGCATACCTTTGTCGCACTGCTTCTCCTAACGTCGAATATGATTATGCAGTCCGCCCCAAGCCCATATCGATGTATCATCGTCGGACGGTTCCTTGGACTCGTCGGACATGAATAGTGATACACTTCCAACCGCCTCCTCCCCTTGCCCTACGGACAATGCCGAGGTATTGTCTCAAGGGGCACCGAGCCGGGGCGAGACAGTCCCGGAGGCACCTCAAGGGGACCTTTCGGACTCCAGGAGCAAAGGGAGCAAGGCTCCCGGGGCTCCAAGTTCGGCTCTCAGCCGAACACCGCGCCGGAACCTCCAGTGGTTCCGGACTCGGGCAGGCGGCCCCCTTCCAAAAGGGGCAAGCCGCCCATGTCGGTGACCTCTGTCCATCCATAGGCACCGAACAACCTGCTGGGAGCGCTTCGCGGTGCTTCCATCGACGAAGAGCACCGCACTATTATGAGTGCGGTGATCAAGAAGGTTCAGTCCGCCAAGAGCGGACTGACTGAAGCCTGTGCCAGCCTTCTAACAGGCTTTGAGGTAAGTATTTAAAATATAGGAAAATATTACCGCATAGACAATAGCCCCTGATGCTCTGTTTGGTGTTCACAAAGAAAAGCCGAATAGAGTATCAAATAATATCTGCAGGAGTCTAAAATAAGTATGTCTGTATGCGTATGCAGGCTTCGCTGCGGACCTCTGCCGCACTGACTGCGGAGGTCGCCGCACTGACTGCGGAGGTCGCCGCACTGAAGTAGGACCTCGAGGGGTCCGAGAAAGAGCTCGGCCTTGCCAAGAGGCAGCTCGAGGAGAACAAAGGTAAGTAATACCTTGTCTATATATAAAAGAAAATGTGGTTGCGAAATGACAGGATCATCATGAATGTGCCAGGGGCCATGGCCGAAGTGGCAACCCTGAAGCAAGCGCTGTCCAAGGCCGAAAACAAAGCGGCCAAGGAGCGCACCAAGCGGGAAAAGCAAGAGGCATGGGTGGGCAAGGTGCAGCAAGATCCCCAGGCTCTCGTGAAGAAGCACGAGGCTTTGGAGCTTGACTCGAAGACGCGAGAGTCCGAGCTTGCCGCGGCCCTCGAGAGCACAAAGAATGCCAAGGCTGAAGCCCAAAAGTCCCTCCAGGAAATTGAGGCGATGAGGAAGATAGCGGCGGGTAAGGCATTCAATATGCAAAGCAAGCATGTGAAAGTAAATTACTTGTTACTTACCCGAGTCCGGAGCTCTCCAGGAGCATTCGCAGATTTGCCCCGCAGCGTGTCGGATGCCGCGAAATTTTACCAGGCCAAGGAGGGAAGCTCGACGGAGAAGTTGTTCTAGTCTTAGTATACTGGGACCGAACACCCGATGCCTATGAGTGACCAGCTGAAGCAACTGGTTGAGCTGCACAAGGCGGCCAAACAGGCCATGAGGGGCCTTATAGTCCGGCTGTGGCCTGGCGACTCCCTTACCAACAGCTACTTCGGCCTGGTGAGGCGGCTTGTGGATGCCTGTCCACGGCTGGAAGTCATCAAGCGGTCCGTCTGCATCGAAGGTGCACGCTGGGCCTTTGCTCGTGCGAAGGTGCACTGGGCCAAGATGGACGCCGAGAAGCTGGTGAAGGAGGGGCCGCTGCAGGGCAAGGAGCATCGCCACCCCGAAATGTATTATGATGGTGTCCTGAAGGGTGCCCGTCTTGTGGCGGACGAGTGTGCGAAAGATGTAATTTTTGAATGAACTTGCTCGTGTGATCCTGTATTGTGAAAATTTGTTCATATGCGCTATGCAACACTTGTTTGAATTTAAAATATTACCTTCTGTGCGGCTGTTTATCAAATCTGAGAGATGGCCAGTCGTCTCTGCCCCCATGCCACGAGTGCTGGGGTGTTCGGGATAAATCTGAGCACTCTTTTTCCCATTATTGGGTCCTTCGAGGGAGGTGCTTAGCACAACGAACAAGGCAATCGGACTATAATGCTTTATCACTCTCACTTAGCCATAGAATTCTACAATTTTAAATTTTGGCGAAGCCCCTAGTATTTGGAGGGC